>NW_001855216.1:53090-59780 GCF_000209125.1 Entamoeba dispar SAW760
AAATGATGCACATGAATTTTTGTTAATCTTTCTTGAAATCTTAGAAAAAGAATTAAATACAAAAGATATAAATGATTTCTCTTCTTCTATTTCACCACAACTTCTCTCTCCAATTCCATGTAGAGGTACAATAAAAACATATTCTCGTGAAAGTTCTCCTTCAAAAGAATATTATTCTCCATTTGAAGTTGAAATGAATGAGATTGGATCTGATGATTCATCTTCAGACTATTACTTTTCAAAAAATCTTATTAGTGATGTTTTTAGAGGAAGAATTAAAAGAGTAACTGAATGTTCAATCTGTCATTCTAGTTCAGAGACTTTTGAGGAATTTATTTCATTATCAGTTCCAGTACCTCAATGGTATTCAAATGAAACACACCCAATCTCATTAGAGAGTTGTATTGAATTATTTCTTCACTATGAAAATGTAGAGGATTGGTATTGTGAAGAATGTAATCAAAAGAGAAAAGCTAAAATATATTCAACTATCAATGACATTCCTAAAGTTTTAATTATTCAATTGGTTAGAATATATTCAAAGAAATACCCAACTCAACAAGTCTTGTTTCCTTTAAATGACTTAGTGGTCCAAACATCACCTAACCATTTTGATTTTTATGATTTATATTCTTTTATCGTTTGTTTATTTTTAATTCTCTGTTTAGAAACTGGTTTATCGAAATAGACTCATACAGGATCACTATCAAAAGGCCATTATATATCATGGAATAGAGTATTAGATCAATGGTACTGTTGCAACGATGAAAATGTTTCTCAGTCTAAACCTAATACATCATCTGATACTGTGTACATTCTCTTTTATAAAAGGAAGGTAAATTGAACTGATTTTTTAAAAGACTTTATTTTAATTTATTGTTTTATTAAACTATACAAATATAGTTATAAAAAATAATCTAATTAATTGTATTACTTATTTATTCATGTTTTTATTGTTTTAAGATGTATTGTCTTATGGTTATTATTTTATTTATCATTCTCAATAGTACAAGAACATTATATTATGTTTAGTTGTGAGTTTATATCATCAAATATCAATTATATAATTAACACATATTATCGTTCATTTGTATTGTTATTATGTTACCATTATTTTCTATTTCTTTTATTTTTATTGATAATTTATGATTAAATCGCTCATTAATTATCATAAATTGAATGATTTCTATTTATCTCATATTTATATTTCTTAGTTTGTAATACATTGTATTTATTTAATTATCTACTGTTATATTTTCACTATGTATATAGTTATATTATTGTTGTATTTTATTTAACATTATTCATTATATAACACAAGATGAAAGAAGCTTACAACGAATATTTAGAACATGTAGAATTTTCTTTGTAAAGTATTTTTAAATTATTCTATATTTATTTTTTCTGTAATTTTTTGATTTGAATTTCTTAAAATAAAAATACTATTCTATTTATAGGTTTTCTGTTAAAATAAAATAGATAAAAATAAATGAATTTCTTTTTATATTGTTATTGTTTCTTCTTGATTCTTTTATTTGTATTCTTCAAAGTCTTTCTTTGTTTTGTCTTTTCTAGTTATTTATTTCAAACTTACTCTAAAATTAATGCCATTGAAGGTGTAATGAATGTTATAGTTATTTCTCCTTTTTGTTTGTTTTTGTTTGTATTTTTGTTGTTAATAATTTCTTTTATTTTATGTAAATAAAATTCATGTTAGAAGAAGAACCCTCTAATGTGAGCATGTTGGAAATAAACTCTATGATAGAAGTAGAGCGTATTGAAGAAACTGAAGTAATCAATTCTCAAAATGATGAAAATCCAATTGTGGATATATCTATTAACTGACTCTTTTTAGTGAAAATAAAATTCTTGTTAATCATTGACATTAGTGTCAGTTCAGTGCTTTTCACTTGTTTATCTTTATTTGATTATTTGTAAATATTCATTTAATGATAATGTTGATTGTTCATTTAATCAGTAATTTATGACTATTTCGATACAGTTAATAACATCATTTGAATGTTGTGTTTTATTTCAATTTAATACACTTAATATCTATTATTCAATTAAACTTATTTATATTTATTTGATTAAATTCTGATACCATTTGAATGATTATGGTAAATAATTGAAATGTAGAATTGAACAAGAATGGGTTAGTCATGTATTTATTGTAGTGATATGAAAATGATTAGTTGTCACATATATTATATTCATTTTATTCATACTATGAATTCATTATTAACTTGTTTTCAATACAATCTATTCTATTTATCATCTAGAGTTGATTTCTAACACAATAATAATCAAAAAGGTGGTAAATGATAGAATAATAAAAATGAATAAAAAAAAGAATTTCATAAAATGAAAGAAAATAAAAAAAAAATAAGAAGAAGAAAAGAAAATCAAAATAGTAAAATTATAGTAAAAAGAATTAAAAGAATAATTAATAAAAATAAATTAAATTGATAATCAATTCATATTATTTCTTCATTATTAACTTTATATATTGAATAATAAAACAATAAGTGTTCAATTATTTTCAAATACCTCATCAAACTTCTGAGTTCTAATGTCCATTTCTTGTTGAATATCAAGTACTTCTTGAATGAGATGGGGATATCTTAAATTATATTCAATCCATGCTACTCACTTCTTTGGGCATATCTTCTTAATTCATATTTATCAAAACGTCCTTGTTTCTTTGATTGGACTAGCACATGAAATTTATATATTTTTGTGTATCTGGCAATGTCCTAGATTTGTTTATTTGTTAACTTATCTATTCCTCTTTCATTAATCATGAATTTTTTAATCTATGTATTGTCAGAGGTAAGCATTTCCTTATTTCTTTCAAGATAAAGAGATACGGTATGTGCTTCATTGTTTATGCTCTTAAATAAGTGACTAACCTTAGAATGAAGACAAATCACTTGTTTATCTAAAAAATATCATCATTAATTGTCTTAAAATATTCATATATCCTTTCACCTTTAATTATTTTCAGACTCTCTACGTTTTTAATTGGAGATGACAATGATTTATTATGTGGTATATTCATTGAGATGTATTTTATCATTTCATTCTTTATTTTATTCTTTATTTTGTTATTCAAAACAAAAAATAAACTATTTTTATAAATAGAAAGAATCAAAAACAAGATGAATCTAGAGTATCATATCTTATCAAAATTACGATATGATACCAAATAGAAATAGTAAAAGTTGTACAAATTAAAGAGTTTACTATATATAAACAACAAATATAGTGTGAGATGTATAGACTATGAAAAAAGAAATGTGCAAAAAAATGAATCACTTTTAATAGCATATATTAATTTCACTATCAAATAATCTAAATAATAAAATAAAGATATTTAGAATTAGAAGTAGATAAAATAAAAAGAAGATAAAATTAAAATGAACAATAAAGAACATAGATATGAACATAAGACAATACAAAAGAAAAATAAGAAAAAATAAAAAATATTTACTATAATATAGAATTTGTTATTTTTAATAAAATGAAAATCTTAAAAAAAAGAAAAACAAAAAATAAAATAACAAAAAATTAAAATCATTTTTTGTTATAAGAAGAAAATGGAATTGTTGTGAGCTTCTTTCTTCTATCTATCAATCTGAGAGAAGTTAAAGAAAGGTAAATTAAAACCAGACAGTTAAATGTTAATAGAAATATTTTCTATTGTTCCTTGATCAGGGAAATTAATCCTGTTCCTTTGCTTTAACATTATATGTTCAACATTTATTAGTTTATTCTTAGCTTTTAGTTGTTGAGTTGTGAGAATTTCATTTCTCTTTTATTTAATGTACAATAAAGTATTTCAGATATCTCTGATTTAAATATTCAACTCTTCAATTTCTTTTCTAATTTTAATGGGTATTTTAAATTCATCTTCTTTAATTTTATTTTTAAGAAGAATATATCATTACTAGTGTGTTATTATCATCAATTTTCATTTTAGCATTAATCATATTAATCAGACACTTTTTCATTGATAATCCTATTATCAAATATACATGTATTCTAATAAGTAATTAATAATATTCTCATCTTTGTAAATAACTACACCTTTAATATAAATAATATATAATCATCATAAATAATAATCACTGATGTTCTTACAATATTGATTAAGATGTTTTTCAACCAAATGGTAACATCATAACTAGACAATTGATGATTCAAAGCATGGAAATATATTAGGGTTATGTGTAGTGTCTATAATGTACCATATTCAAATCATATAAAATAAATAAAATAAGAGAATATAAAGAAGAATATAATAATAAAATAAGATATAATCATTCTTATTCTTTGTTATTATTATTTTATATTGGATGATATTTTATTATTTTATATTTGTTTATATTGTTTGTTTATATTTTATTATTATTTATTGTTGTTTATCTTATATCATTTATTTATTATATGTTGTATTGTTATTTAACAATGTTAATATGAAATGAATAATAATGAATAAATATAAAATAAGAATAAAAAGATATAAGAATATAACATAAATAATAAAATAAGAAATATATAATAAATATAAAGATAAAAGAATAAGAATAAAATAAATAAATATAAAATAATATAAATAAAATAAAAAATAAATAAAAAAGAATAAAATAAATATTTTATTATATTTTTATTTATCTTTTATTCTTATTTCTTTTATTATTTATTAAATTAACACAATGAATATGATTCTTTCAAATTAAATAAAACAAAAATGAAATATGAACATTTTTATATTCATCATTTCATTTATTGATAGATGGAATGTTCATATTCATTTATTGATTTTATTTTATATTCTTTTTTATTTTTATATTTCAAATAAATAATAATGAATAAAATCATTTCATTTCAATTACAATAATTCGTTTTGATGTGAAATTATCTGGATATTGTTTTCCACAAAGTGCATTTGATATTCCTTTATATTCAAATGAATATTGTTTACAATATGATATTATTTTATAACTTTCTTTATAAACAAGTAAATCATATATACATTCAAATGCAAACAGCCAATCACTTGATTGATTATTTAACCAAAATGCATGTTGTGGTTCTTTAATATCAAATTTATTCATTCCTTTTATTCTTCCTTTTGATTTTAATGAAAATAAAAATGAATTTGGATCTTTTATAAAATCATTAACTTTATCAATTTTCACATTAACATATCCTCCAAATTTATTTCCATCTTTATCTTCAATAATAATTATTATATGTTCTTTATTCTTTGATCAAATACTGATGTATTCTGATTCCAATTATCAATATCTGAATCAAATAATATATCAATTATTCTTTTTTCTGTCCATTCTTCTAGTTGTTTAATTATTTCTTTTGTTTTATTATTTGGTGTTGATGATGTTATTCCCATTATTATTTATTATTAAGTTTTTATTTTATTTTTAATAACATTATTTATTTTGTTGTTATATATTACATTTATTATTTTTGTTATTTTATTCTTTTATTTCTTTATTCTTCTCATGTAGAATAAGAGACTTGCTCTATAATAGTCAATATATGAAATTAAAAATAATATTACATATTAAAAAGTATGATATATATCATATTAAAGTAAAAACAAATGAGCAAATAAATTATTACAAATACCTCCAAAGAATGAAAAGAATAGAAATAGAAGTAAGAAAGAATAATTGGAAAAGAATTAGATGGAATTATAAAATGTTAAAATAATGAAAGAGAAAACATCTAAATAAGCATAAAGAAGATGAGTATCCAGATAATATTACTACAATTAATTTCTTGAAATAAATCTATGAAAACAACACTAATTTAGATTTCATAAATATTAATTTATATGATATATTAATTGAAAATAGAATTAATAATAGAATTATATAATCACTCTAGATGAATTAAATCATGCAATAAAATTCATTGATAATTGGAAAGCACATGAAGTGATAAAGTACAATATTTATTAAATATTTAGAAAAACAAAACGAAATATTGAAATGAATATAATAAGATAAATGATTCATAATTGAGTAATGATAATAAAATATTTAATGAAATGAAGTGATAAATATAAATAATAAATTAAAATTTATCATTAATAGAATAAAGAAAGATAATTGTATTAAATTAGATTAAAATCATGAAAAAGAATGATAAGAAAACTAAAAGAGAACACAAATATGAATTAAATGAAATTAGTAATAATAAATGTATTTTATTGAATAATGTAAATAAATTTGAATATAGAATAATATAATTATTATAAATAAACATTGATTTAATTTATTTATTATATTTTTATTAGAAAAATAATATATTGAATATAATAATCATAATATAAATACACAATATAGTGTATTTGAAATGAATGAATGAATTAAAATAATAGAAGATGAAAATATTGATATTATTATTTGATTGAAATATTATTTAAATGAATATGTTTATATTAATAATTAATTAGTTAAATTAATTATAAATCATTTAGTTTTATGTTTGATATTCATAATTTATTATTATTATTGTTTCAATATCAGTTTCTCATTTGAATTTATGTGTTAATGAAGATATTGTAAATCAAATTGTTTAATTATATTATTTTATTGTTTACTTCATTTTATAATGAATAATAATAAGAATATATTTGAAATTATCAATTAATGTTGA
>NW_001855215.1:0-1215 GCF_000209125.1 Entamoeba dispar SAW760
ATTTACTAATTATACTAAAAAACAAACTTATATTATTTAAATCTGTTCTGTCATCTAATTACTTTTATATAGTTAGATCAAGTACAATTTTCTTTATATTCAGTCTTATATTTATTTCTTTAAATTCTTTCATTCTTAACAACATATATCTATTATGATTATATTAAATTCTTTTAATAATCATTTCTTATTTCTTTAATTAATCTCTTCTATGAGATTACTTATTCTGTTTATCTCTTATATTATTCTCCCTAAATATTATGAATACTTATTTTATTTATTATTTTATTGACAAACTGTGCTATTCTCTCATAATTTATTATTTAAACAAACGTAAATGCTATATTCTCTCTTTATTATTCCTCTCATTATATAGTAGCATTAATTATTA
This sequence comes from Entamoeba dispar SAW760, assembly GCF_000209125.1. Lineage (NCBI taxonomy): Eukaryota > Evosea > Mastigamoebida > Endamoebidae > Entamoeba > Entamoeba dispar. The sequence goes on from NW_001855215.1 coordinate 392, forward strand.
TTAATCATCCTTATTCTCTTAATGCTTTTATGGTAATGTATGTTTATGGTTTTATTTAATGAAGCTGTAAATATGTTTATAATTTATTTTAAGAATGCTTAACATAATTAAATACTACTCAAAATAGTTTTGTTTCTCGTGGGTTTTTTGAGACCCAAAACTATTATATTATACATAGTTATTCATCTATTTGGTTAGTATAGAATTATAAATTAAATAATACAAACATTAATAATCTCTTTGTGTTTAAATAATACAAACATTAATAGTCTTTTAATATCTTGTGTAGTCTAGTAGTCTTTTAATATCTTATAATAGTCTAGTAGTCTTTTAAATCTCTTAGTCTAATAATCTATTTGGTTAGTATATTGTTATAAATTAAATAATACAAACATTAACATTCTCACCTAGTATTAGTCTAATAGTCTCTTAATATCTCTTAGCGTATTAGTCTAGTAGTCTCTTAGTAATCTTTTAATATTCTCTTAGTATATTAGTCTAATAGTCTCTTAATATTTCTTAGTATATTAGTCTCTCTTATTTTTTAATTTGTTGTTCATCCTGTATGTCTCCTTAGAATGATATTATTTCAGTTCTTAGTTCTTTTTTCACCATTTTTTTATTTTTTCTAATTTTTTTTCTCTTTTCTATTTAACCCTATTAACCCTATTCTTCATTTTTTTTCTCTTTTTTTTATTGACATGGGTTTCCACCAAGATGTCATAATTCTTCACGAAATTCAAGTATGTGTATCACACTGGGTAGTAGATTAACATACTTGAATTTCGTGAAAAATGAGACATTTTTTGGTCAATTTTCATCCT
>NW_001855214.1:0-1098 GCF_000209125.1 Entamoeba dispar SAW760
GCTATGTCTAATAGGTAGGGATAGTAAGTGGTGTACCGAGATTGAAATAGTTAAGGAAAACTCAAAAGAACGTACATGACAGGGATAAATGATTGGAATTATTTGTTTTGAACGAGGAATTCCTTGTAATATCGAGTCATTAACTCGAGATGAATACGTCCCTGCCCTTTGTACACACCGCCCGTCGCTCCTACCGATTGAATAAAGAGGTGAAATTCTAGGATTCTGTCTTATAGATAGAAAAATGGATTTAAATCTCCTTATTTAGAGGAAGGAGAAGTCGTAACAAGGTTTCCGTAGGTGAACTGCGGAAGGATCATTAAAAGAAAAGAAATAATCTTTTAAAATAAAACAAGAAATTTATAGAATAAGATAATCTACAAAGAAAATAATAAAAGTAAGAATAAAAGGAATTAGAATATAAGAAGAAAGAAAAAGTATAATAAAATATTACTTTGGATAGTTTAGTTTCCTGTGCGATGAAGAACGCAATGAATTGCGATAAGTGATAGGAACAATAAAATGTGAATATCCAAACTTTGAATGCTTGAAAGTATACTTATGAACTTCAAGGTATATATGATATTCAATATCCAAAATAAAAGAGTATATTAAAAGCAAATATTAGTAGAAGTGAGAAGTAGCTAGTGGGTAAAAGAGAGAAGAAGTAAAGAGCTTTAACCAGATATCTATAAGTGAGTTAATAAATAAAGATTTGAGTATCGTAAGAGGACTCCCTTAACTTAAGCATATCAATAAGGGAAGGAAGAAAAAATAACAATGATTTCTTAAGTAATGGCGAATGAAAAAGAAAAAGACCAAGTTGATAAAAATGGATAATTGTAAAAAGGTTAGAAGAATACAGCAATGTGTGAGGCTAGTCTTAAATTATTCAGAGTGTAACTAAAAGAAAAATTATATTTAAAAGAGATAATTTAGATTGAATTCAGAACGAATGCTGAGCCAGAGAGAGTGAAAGCCTCGTCAATTTAAATATATTTTGAAAAGAATATAGTTTAGAAAAGAGTAAATTTATTTGGAAGTATAAATCGAAAAGGTGATAGTATTCATCAAAGTCTAAATATTACAGGAAAACTG
>NW_001855213.1:0-1340 GCF_000209125.1 Entamoeba dispar SAW760
TTCCGGTAACGAACGAGACTGAAACCTATTAATTAGTTTTCTGCCTATAAGACAGAAATGTTCGCAAGAACAGGTGCGTAAGTACCACTTCTTAAAGGGACACATTTCAATTGTCCTATTTTAATTGTTAGTTATCTAATTTCGATTAGAACTCTTTTAACGTGGGAAAAAGAAAAAGGAAGCATTCAGCAATAACAGGTCTGTGATGCCCTTAGACATCTTGGGCCGCACGCGCGCTACAATGGAGTTACTAGAGAGCATTTTATCATTTACACCTTATTTATTAGGCTATGTCTAATAGGTAGGGATAGTAAGTGGTGTACCGAGATTGAAATAGTTAAGGAAAACTCAAAAGAACGTACATGACGGGGATAAATGATTGGAATTATTTGTTTTGAACGAGGAATTCCTTGTAATATCGAGTCATTAACTCGAGATGAATACGTCCCTGCCCTTTGTACACACCGCCCGTCGCTCCTACCGATTGATAAAGAGGTGAAATTCTAGGATTCTGTCTTATAGATAGAAAAATGGATTTAAATCTCCTTATTTAGAGGAAGGAGAAGTCGTAACAAGGTTTCCGTAGGTGAACCTGCGGAAGGATCATTAAAAGAAAAGAAATAATCTTTTAAAATAAAACAAGAAATTTATAGAATAAGATAATCTACAAAGAAAATAATAAAAGTAAGAATAAAAGGAATTAGAATATAAGAAGAAAGAAAAAGTATAATAAAATATTACTTTGGATAGTTTAGTTTCCTGTGCGATGAAGAACGCAATGAATTGCGATAAGTGATAGGAACAATAAAATGTGAATATCCAAACTTTGAATGCTTGAAAGTATACTTATGAACTTCAAGGTATATATGATATTCAATATCCAAAATAAAAGAGTATATTAAAAGCAAATATTAGTAGAAGTGAGAAGTAGCTAGTGGGTAAAAGAGAGAAGAAGTAAAGAGCTTTAACCAGATATCTATAAGTGAGTTAATAAATAAAGATTTGAGTATCGTAAGAGGACTCCCTTAACTTAAGCATATCAATAAGGGAAGGAAGAAAAAATAACAATGATTTCTTAAGTAATGGCGAATGAAAAAGAAAAAGACCAAGTTGATAAAAATGGATAATTGTAAAAAGGTTAGAAGAATACAGCAATGTGTGAGGCTAGTCTTAAATTATTCAGAGTGTAACTAAAAGAAAAATTATATTTAAAAGAGATAATTTAGATTGAATTCAGAACGAATGCTGAGCCAGAGAGAGTGAAAGCCTCGTCAATTTAAATATATTTTGAAAAGAATATAGTTTAGAAAAGAGTAAATTTATTTGGAAGTATAAATCGA
>NW_001855212.1:0-7657 GCF_000209125.1 Entamoeba dispar SAW760
TGAATCACTCAAAAAACAACAATATTATGGACATCCACAAAATTGTTTCTGGTCAATTATTTCATCAATAAAATCAATGGGGAGTGTTCCACCACGATATGAACAAAGAATTGAACTAATAAAATCATGTCAAATTGCATTATGGGATGTGTGTTGTCAATGTGAACGAAAAGGTAGTTTAGATAGTGATATAAAAGAGGTAAAACCAAATAAAATAAACAAATTATTACTTGAACATCCAACAATTAAAACAGTTCTTTTCAATGGTCAAGGACCTTCAAAACTTTATCATAAATTCTTTAAAGAATTACCTAATATTAAATATGTCATAATGCCAGGTACAAGTCCTGCAAATGCACGTACTAAAAAACAAACTAAAATTGAAATATGGAAAAAACAAATGTTTGTAATATCAATTTCAAATAAACAAAACACATTAACCAATAAATAGACTTCCCTTAATTTCAAAAGAAGAATAATTAATCTAATCAATTACTTCTTCATTCATTTTATTCTATTCCATTTTTTTTATTATCAGTTTACATTTTATATCATTTCTTCTTATCATTTCATTTAATCCATTTTCATCCTCATTCTTTTAATTCCTTTCTTTTGTCATTTATTATATCTAAATTAATTTTGAACAAGAAAAGGATCTTGAACTATCAAGAATCATTTTCTTAATTTCTTTAATTTGTATTCTTATCATTGGAGCATTATTTGTTATTGTTTATGGTGGTTTTATGTTCTTTATTCAAAGAAAGAAACAATCAAAATATGCTTCCCTTCCATGATATACTTTTTTTAATTGATTTTTCATTTACTTTAATAGTAATCAAAAGATTTATCAATTATTTAATTTGAATATACTTTGAAATAACAACAAAATTCATTAAAAAGAAACAAAAGTTAATTTAACTAATAAAGATAAAAAGAAACATAAAATAATTAAAATGAATATTGAAATAATTAAAAATAAAAAATAAAAAAATGAAGAATAATCAAATTACCAATTCTTAACATTTTCGATTGATTTGTGTGCAGCTTCAACAACGTTGTCTGAAGTAATACCAAATTTCTCATATAATTTGTTGATTGGAGCTGATGCTCCAAATGAATGCATTCCAACAGCAACACCACAATCTCCAATAAATTTCTCCCAACCCATAGTTGATGAAGCTTCAACTGATACTCTAGCATGAATCTTTCTTGGAAGAACTGATTCTCTATATTCAACAGGTTGTTGATTAAATAATTCCCATGATGGAAGGGAAACAACTCTAACACCAAGTCCTTCTTTATGAAGTTTCTCTGCTGCAGTAATAGCAATATCTACTTCAGTTCCTGAAGCCATAAGAATTACTTGTGGTGTTCCATAATCTCTCAAAACATAACCTCCTTTTCTTAAATTTTCTGATGATGCAAAAATTGTTCTATCAATAATTTTACTATTTTGTCTTGCCAAAATCAAAAGAGTAGGTCCATTATTTCTTTCAATAGCTATTTTCCATGCTACACGTGTTTCATTTGCATCTGATGGTCGAATAACAACACAATTAGGCATTGATCTATATGATAGAAGATGTTCAATTGGTTGATGTGTTGGTCCATCTTCTCCTACTCCAATAGAATCATGAGTAAAAACAAATATTGATGGATAATGTGAAAGTGCTGCTAATCTAATAGTTGGTCTACAATAATCACTAAATACAAAGAATGTAGATCCATATGCAATTAATCCTCCATATATATTCATTCCATTAACAATATTTCCCATAGCATGTTCTCTAATTCCATAATGAATATTTCTTCCTTTAGGATCTTCATGGAATGGTACTCCTGGAAGTACAACTTTAACACTTCCTCCAACATCAGCAGTTCCTCCAATTATTTCTGGTAATTTTTTAGCAATTTCATTAAATGCTTTTCCTGAACTAATTCTTGTAGCTTCACCTTTTTCATCTTCTTTAATTTCTTCTTTAAATAATTCTGAAATACTTGAAATATCTCTTTTAAGTCTTCGTTCAAATTCTTTTGAAAGTTCTGGTTCTTCTTTTTTATATTCTTCATACATTTTTTTCCATTCTTTATGTTTTAAATTTCCTCTTTCTGATGCTGCATGATAAACTGAATAAATATCTTCTTCAATATGAAATTCTTCTGTAACTCTATATGCTTTTTTCATTAATTCTAATTCTGTTCCTGGTGGTTCTCCATGTGCTTTACAAGTACCTTGTTTATTTGGCATACCAAGTCCAATAGTAGTTTTACAACAAATAAGAGTTGGTTTATCTGATGCTTTTGCTAAAACAAGTGCTGCATCAATTTCTTTACTTCATCTCCATTACATTTTAATACATTCCAATTATATGCTTCAAATCTTTTTTTAACATCTTCTGTAAATGTAAGATTAGTATTTCCATCAATAGTAATATGATTATCATCATATAAACAAATTAACTTAGATGAAGAAGTAAAATAATGGAACAATTGGGATTGATATTAAAAACAACAAAAAGAAGAATAAAAAACAAGAAAAATTCAAGGAGAGCAGGATAATAATTAATATTTTGAATTTTAATTAAAAATAATATTTGGTATTTAGAAGAAATAAAAAAAAAAAGAAAATGGAGTTTAAACAAAAGAAAATAATAAAAAATACTATTTATAGTGAATATTTTGAATGATAATAAAAAAACAATAAAAATAATTATAATAAGAAATAATAAAAGAAAAAAAGAAAAAGAAAACGATTTTTTTCAAAACAAGAAAAATGAATAAAAAGAAAAGAATTGATAAGAAATAAATCAAGAAGTTCAAAGATTTTGTCAATCATTCAGTTAATGTTACATAAATTAAAACAAGAAGGAAATAAAAACATTCTAATTAAAAATTGGTTGGCTATAAAGATTTTCTTTTAAAATAAGATCACTTAGACCTTTTGATTGTTTTGGGATGATAGCAGAAGAACTATCTTTGAATTGAGAATTAAGGTATGAATTAACAGCATATCCCCTTTCTAAGAAATCATTAAAATTCATAATTAAACGACCTCCATAATAAATTTTTTCAATTCGTTCAAGTCTAAATGTTTTATTAGTTTTTCTAGCTAATTTTGATTCAAAATAAAAACCTTTTTCAGTTAACATATCAATAAGAAGATGTTGAACAAATACTTTTTTATTCTTTTCAAACCTTCTCATTGCAGTTTGTTTCTTATTAACTAACTTACACTCATCTTCATAAATTGGTCTACAAATAGAATCAGCTAATTCTTGAACATCAATTTCTTCATTACCAAAATCTAATTGAGTAACAATAGGATAGGCTGAAGTAACAAGTGCTTGTTTCTTTTGTTTTTTAATTTTAATTAAACAATAACTATTTAAAAATGAAAGTAAAATTCCTTGTTGAATAACATAAAAATCTTTATATTCATTTTTTGTTCTAAAGAATAATAGACCTTCACTTCTACTTTCTTTAATTAAACTACCTTCATGTGTTTTCATATCTTCTTCTTGTTTTAATAATTTCATTTGTAGATGACTCTTTGTGCTCTTTTTATATTTCAATGTTCTATTTATATCTTATATCTTTTTTTAACGAATTCAAAATCCTCTTTTTTTTATTTTTCTTTTTCATTTTTCCTATTTATTAAAAAACTCTTTCCTTCGTTATTCTTCGGAACAATTAGATTTTTTTTCGAGGGGGGTTTGAGAATTTTAGGAAAGTAGAAAGATCTCTCTTTAGTGTCCAGACAACTGATAATCTTTTTTTTACCATTTTTTCTAAGATTTGAAGCTGTACCGCCTATTTTGAGTTCTCCCTTTTCAAAAATTAGATATTCCCTTCAAAAAGTTCTAAAAATACAAGTAATTGTTTCACAAACCATACGATTTAATACCCCATCGATATTCACCAATCAAAAAGAAAAGATAGTTAGTAGAAGAAAAACGAAAATGAGAAAAGAGTATTAGAGAGTCAATAGTTATTCTTCCGAGAATTTTTATTTGAAACAACAGTGAAGTTAAGAGGTCTAAAGATCAAATACTAGAATACTAAAAGTTTTATCAATAAATTAATATCCATAAGGAGAATAACCATAGTTTGGTTGTGGATAATTTGGATATCCCATTTGTTGGTACATCTGAGAATTTGGGTCATATCCTTGATATTGTTGGTAATATTGTTGTTGGGGTGGTTGTTGATATGTCTGAGTAGTAGGACCATATCCCATTTGATATTGTTGTTGGGGTTGTTGTTGATAATATTGTTGTTGGGGTTGTTGTTGATAATATTGTTGTTGGGGTTGTTGTTGATAATATTGTTGTTGGACTGGTTGTTGGTAATATTGTTGTTGAGGTATTTGTTGGTAATATGGTTGTTGAACTTGTTGTTGATATGTTTGGGTATTAGGAGGATAATTTACTTGATATTGTTGTTGTTGGAATGACTGTCCAGGGACTTGTTGTTGAACAGTAAAAGGTTGTTGTGGTAATTGATTTAAATTATTAATGTTTTGACTAGGAGGTTGTTGATTTAATGTGGTTTCTTGGGTGTTAGGAGGAATATTGTCAGAAACAGTAGTATTATTATTAGTTGAAGTATTGCCTTTTAACGTTTCAAGTATTTTTTGTTCTTCTTCTTTCTTTCTTTTTTCTTCAGCTTGTTTAGTAAAATTTAAAAAGAATTCTGTGTCTATTTTTTGATCTCCTTGTAAAAATGCAGTGAATGGATCAACTCTTTTTTCATTTGATGTAGGTTTAGGTTGATTAACACCTAACTCAGCATACATGTCTTGGATCATCTCCTTTTCTTTCATACTCTGAGACAATTGATTAAATGATTTTATAACAATAGGGTCTTTTGGTACGTATAAGTATTTTTTGTTCATTTCAATTCTTATATTTTCAAATTGACATGAATAACATGATTTATCATTTTTACATTCATCACAAACAGTTTTATTACAAACAGGACATTTAGTTGAAATATTTGCTTTATGACAAAATACACAACACTTTTTTCCTAATGTTTGATAAATTTCTTCTGTACACCCAATAACAATATTAGATAATTTATTAATAAATTGGTTAACTTCTTCTTGTGAAGCAAAGGATAATGTAATAGTTTTTTTATTATCATGTGAAGTAATAGTAATACCAAAATTTAATGTACTTTGAATTTGAGGTTTGAATAATGAAATAGTTTTTACAGGTACAGTTATATTCTTTGCTTTTCTTTCTCCAATAACAATATAATCTGTTGTTATTGAATAAACTAATCCACATAATGCATCTTTATTCATTTCAATAACACTTCTTCCTTTACAATACCAATTCTCTCGTAAAGAAGGTTCTAGGTATTCACTTACAATACGTAATTTTTGTATTCGATCAAATTCTGGAATATATCCATTCACTTGTGATGCGACATCCTTCATTATGTTATAAGCTTTTTCTACATTTTGATAAGTTTCAAGAGATTTTTCTTTATCAGTATGTTTTAAAACTTCATTTAATAATAATACATATCGTGGTGTTCTTTGTACTGGCATAATTAACATTGAACCTAAATCTAATTGTGGTTTTGTAGGTAAACATTGTCGTATTTGTTCAAAATAACAATCAACTTTTTTATTATCTTTATAACTATTTACAATTTTTAGTGCATGAGAATTATTACCAATAAATTCTCTCATATAAAGAAAGAATGGAGCAGCTTTAATAAATGCATCTTGAATATTTGTATAGTGTTTATTTTCTTTCTTTAAATCTTTAAGTAATGTACAAAAATATTGAGAAACAATAATAGTATCTTCAAATCCAATAAATATTTCATCAACTTTTTCCATTGGAACAACCATTGTATTAGGTTTTCTTAAACGCATATCATCCCAATAAAAAGCACGGCATTCACTTAATGAGTTTAAATAACTTACCTCTGTATCTATAATTTCATTGATAACCTTTTCACGTTGTTCACTCATTATGATTTTTTCTTCTGGACTATTTTTTTTACCCTTTTATTTAAACAGTTCTTGTGATAATTTCATTTATATTTTTATAACATTTCCTTTCAGTACAACTTTCAATCTTCCTTTTCTTTCTGTTTTTTTCTTTTTATTATCATTAATAAAAGAATGAAGTTGTTTGCCATTGATAAACTTTAGAATCATTAGTTGATTCTACATAGAATATTCTACCTCATAAAGAAGTAAATTTTTACTATAAACTATTATCTTTTTAATTAAATCAAGATTGTTTAAAGAAAGAATAAAGATGATATGGTTTATATGTCATTAGTTCTTCGTTTTGGTTTATGCATTTTCTTGTCAAAACCTTTAAAATTTAGTTAATAATAAATTATGATTAATAAGAAGACAATAAAGTAGTAAGAATGAATACTGTAATGAAACTAGTTACTACAGAAAAACTAACAATTGCAGCACTCACATCTAATCGAGTAACATTATATTCTACACTATAAATAATACTTAATAATGGTGCTGGACAAACACAACATAATGTAATTGTTAGTCTAGTTAATTGAGTGATGTATGAAGACAGTGCGAAATATAAACCTACCCCAATAGATATTCCAACTATTAAACGAACCATAAGAGCTTGAAGAGCAAGTTTAGTAGTTTGCCAAGAATTTTTCCATTCAAAAAAGAGTCCTAATAAATTGTAAGCCATTAAAGTATTTCCTGATGATATTGTAATAATAATTTTATTAATAAAACGAGGTAGTTTAATATTGTTTAAACCAATATAATAACCAATTGGCATAACATATAAAGGTACACAAGTAATCAAAGAGATAATAATTTTTTTAATAATTTCTTTCCATTTTTGTTTTTCATTTCTTAGTGTTTTCTTTTGTCCATATTTAATAAAATCAGTTGGTTTGTTTGGATATAAATCTAGTGATGTTCTCATTACTGATTCTTCATTTGGTGGAACAATAGTTGAACTTCCTAGAGTTGGAGTTCCTTTAATATCAAACAAATCATTATCAAAAGATTTCCGTTCGTCATCACTTTTTAATTCATTTTCTGTTAATTGAGACTCTTTCATTTCTACTTGAATATCAATCGTTTCATTTTGTTTTTCATCATCACTATCTTTACTATTTTCAATTAAAGCAAATAAAGGTCTAAGAACTAAATAACAAGCAACATCATTACTAATATTAAATAAAATAGCATGTGTAACCCCATTAATAGGATCTAATGTTTCTAATATTGGAAATAAAAAAAGTCCAATATTTAATCCAATACATCCACCAAATTCAACTTGCCATGCAATACCATTTTTTATTATAAATTTAAATATAATGAAAGAAATTAATCCAATACTTATTTGAAATATAAATCCTGACACAAACATTGCAAGTGATTCAATATCTAAACTATGTGTATTAATTAATGCTTTTAATATAACAAATGGAAATGTTAAATTAAACATTATTTTCATTAATAACCCACTACTTTCTCTTACAATCCCTCTAAACCAAATAATTTTAATAATAAATGATGCAGTGATAATAAATACTAATGTCCCAAATTGTTCATAGAACTCAAGCATGTTTAATTAAATTTATTTATTTAGTGATTCTTTCTTCTTTTTTGACTTTTTCTTTCTTATTCTTCTTA
>NW_001855211.1:0-1597 GCF_000209125.1 Entamoeba dispar SAW760
AACTTATAACATTTATATAACTTATAACATTTATATAACTTATATATCCCTTTTTTTATCTTCCCAGTATTTTATGAATGTTATAGGGCTTGTGGCGCAATGGAAACGCATCAGACTACGAATCTGGGGATTGCAGGTTCGATCCCTGCCAAGCTCGTCTTTTTATTGACTAGATTACTTTACTTTAATCCCTTTCAACTTCTATAACCTTTATATTCTATTATATATATATTTCTTTATTTATATATATATATATATTTCTTTATTTATTTATTTATATATATCTTTATTTATATATCTATGTATGTATTTATTTCTATATTCCTTTATTTCTATATTTCTATATTTCTATATTCCTTTATTCCTTTATTCCTTTATTTAAAAAAAAACTCTCTATATAAAAACAAAAAGGTAGATTACCTGACGTTCCCATCTGTGTGAACATAATGGTACTGATCAGGCTCTAAGCATCTTTACTTCCGTGTTCGGATGGGAACGGGTGTATCCTACTTGATATGAACCTACCGTTATCCTACTTACTTATGACTATGACTATCATATATTTTCTTATATTATTATATTATTATATGACTATGTACTTTTATTATTATTCCTAGTCTGTTTATTTTATATCTTATCTTTCTTATGTCTTTTATATATCATATCTATATCTATATCTATATCATATCTATATCATTTATATAACTTATATCATTTATATAACTTATATCATTTATATAACTTATAACATTTATATAACTTATAACATTTATATAACTTATATATCCCTTTTTTTATCTTCCCAGTATTTTATGAATGTTATAGGGCTTGTGGCGCAATGGAAACGCATCAGACTACGAATCTGGGGATTGCAGGTTCGATCCCTGCCAAGCTCGTCTTTTTATTGACTAGATTACTTTACTTTAATGCCTTTCAACTTCTATAACCTTTATATTCTATTATATATATATTTCTTTATTTATATATATATATATATTTCTTTATTTATTTATTTATATATATCTTTATTTATATATCTATGTATGTATTTATTTCTATATTCCTTTATTTCTATATTTCTATATTTCTATATTCCTTTATTCCTTTATTCCTTTATTTAAAAAAAAACTCTCTATATAAAAACAAAAAGGTAGATTACCTGACGTTCCCATCTGTGTGAACATAATGGTACTGATCAGGCTCTAAGCATCTTTACTTCCGTGTTCGGATGGGAACGGGTGTATCCTACTTGATATGAACCTACCGTTATCCTACTTACTTATGACTATGACTATCATATATTTTCTTATATTATTATATTATTATATGACTATGTACTTTTATTATTATTCCTAGTCTGTTTATTTTATATCTTATCTTTCTTATGTCTTTTATATATCATATCTATATCTATATCTATATCATATCTATATCATTTATATAACTTATATCATTTATATAACTTATATCATTTATATAACTTATAACATTTATATAACTTATAACATTTATATAACTTATATATCCCTTTTTTTATCTTCCCAGTATTTTATGAATGTTATAGGGCTTGTGGCGCAATGGAAACGCATCAGACTAC
>NW_001855210.1:0-2490 GCF_000209125.1 Entamoeba dispar SAW760
ATGAATTAAACAAGAGTATAGAATTTAAAATAGTTATAAATGAAGAAAATAAAATTAAATTAATAAACAATTTGTAAATTTGTTGATAAATCGATTATTATGCTTTTTCATTGATTTCTTCTTTTGTACTTTTTCAAGATGTTAGTCCTGATTGTTCCACTTTGTGGTTGTGTTGTAATAATATGATATGGTATTTTAGTTTTGATAAAATTATACAAATTAATAATTAGAATAATAATATAATAACATAAAATAAACAAACATTTTGAGAAGGGAAAATTACAATTTCAAGAAGTTAAGAAATATGAGATGAACGAGGAGACGAAAAATAAATCTATTTTCTTGTACTATTTTTTTATTCATCAGAAATATGTCAAAATCTAATAATAACGAAAACATGCTCGTTCATTGAACTTCTTCTTTCTATTTCATAAATGAGAATATGTCTCATCAAATATAAAAGTAATTTAGTTGTAACAATTCATTTTTCTCTTGTATATTAATCTAATATTATCAATAAACAAAATTATTGATAAAGTAACGTTTTATACACAATGATTATTTGTTTATTTACATCAACATATTGGATAAATCAACCTTTATCATTACTTATTAATTGTATATTTAAATATGTTAGTTTCTTAATTCTTTAATTGATGTTTATTTTTTCACTTGTTTATTAATGTCTCTGTTCTTTCAAAATAATCTTTCATCACTTCTTTATCAATTTTCCTTTTTGTTCTTTTATTTGACAAATATGGATTTGTTTAAAAGAAATTGAATTTCTAATATAATCACTAAGTTGTTTTGATGATATATCATATCTATTTAAGTTTAATAAATAATATTTAATATCATTTATTGTTTGTACTATAGATTTGTATTATCTTATCTTAATAAAATCACATAATCAAATATGTATTTCATCACTTATTAATGACATCCTCAATTCTTTTTTTTCAGTTGATCAATCTGTATTAATACTTCTCAGCCTTTCTTTTTTTGAACCTAGATATATGAAATAATAAATGGTTCAAAATTAATTGAAATGTAAAGATGTTAGATAATTAAATGAATCAAAGATATTTATTATTCTAAGAATTTAAATTTTATAATTGAATTTTTTATTTTCTCATATATTTCTTTAATTCATTTAAATTACAAATATTTAATATTGTAGATGACAATGACTTATTTTGTTGATTAATTGACATTGAATATGATATTGAATTATAAAAAAATAATAAAAATAAAGATAAAATCTAATTTATATAATATACCAATTATATATCAATATAATAAACCAATATAAAATAATAGTAATATCAAGAGATTATATTAGAGTAATTATAAAGAATAGATATTGAATTTAAACTGTAATAATAGAAAATGAGTTTTTTTAAAAAAAAAAGAAAATAAGAGAAATAGAAAGAGATAGTACAAAGTATATTCTAGATGCTAAAAAGTGTGTAGAAAGTATTGAAATATATGTCATAGTTAAACACACAATAAGAAAATAAAGAAGAAAGACATGAGGAAAAAAAATAAATTTAGAAACAATATTCAAATCATTCAGTTAATAAAAATAAAAATAAAATAAGAAAAACGAACTATAAATAAGAATGTACATAAAGTTGAAATTAATAGTTCTTTTCAAATCAAAAAGTATAGTCATGAAGTTCTTTCACCTCTCTATATCTAACTAATCCAATAAAATGACTTTATTATTAGTTTCAATACCAATTATAAGTTTATTTAACAAATTGTTATTTATAATGAAATAGTTATTGATAATTTGGAAATTGTGAATAAAGTCATTGAATGAATACAAATTATGATGATATTAGTGAATGTTTTTATTCAATTAGTATAAGTAATGATAATTATTATATTATTAATGTATTTATATATTTCTTTAAATCAAATTCATTATGTTATTATAAAAATGAAACAATAAATATTATCCATAAAATAAGTATGTTAATGTTATGTGAATTGTTTGCAGCCTGTTGTATTATTCGACCAGTGTTCAGGTGTATATTTAACACCACATAACCAACAGAATTCATATCCACATTTACATGTCATATGATTACACCCTCCATTCTTTTGGATTCTGTCACCACAACTTGGACATTTTTTTGTATTACTATTAATCCATTCCATATCTTCTTGTTCCTGTTGTTTGTGTGTTGCCCATTCCTCACAAGTTTTTCCTTCATGCCATTGTTCTCTACATTTTCTACAAAACAAATACATACATTTTGGACATGTAGTTTTATATTCTTTATCAAACGATATCATTTCACATTGACATTTTGGACATTCACAAATATTATCTTCAAATGTTTTAAATGTGAGTCTTTCAGAATACATATTGAACATATTAATATCGGGAATTAAACAATGTGTCATAATGTCTTCTATTTCACAGTACAAGACATCCTTGTTCATACAATGAACTTGGTGCAGTCATTTGAATTTGTTGTA
>NW_001855209.1:0-1276 GCF_000209125.1 Entamoeba dispar SAW760
CAGTATAGATAAAATAATTTTTAACAATTCATTTTAATGATTAATGAATAAATGGATAATTAAATCATTTTCTATAAAAAGTAATAAATATCAAATAACTTTTAGTGTACTAGTAATTGTTATAGTTATTATTAATTCTTGACGCAGTATAGATAAAATAATTTTTAACAATTCATTCTAACATAATTTATTAATTATTGATAATTAAATCATTTTCTATAAAAAGTAATAAATATCAAATAACTTTTAGTGTACTAGTAATTGTTATAGTTATTATTAATTCTTGACGCAGTATAGATAAAATAATTTTTAACAATTCATTCTAACATAATTTATTAATTATTGATAATTAAATCATTTTCTATAAAAAGTAATAAATATCAAATAACTTTTAGTGTACTAGTAATTGTTATAGTTATTATTAATTCTTGACGCAGTATAGATAAAATAATTTTTAACAATTCATTTTAATGATTAATGAATAAATGGATAATTAAATCATTTTCTATAAAAAGTAATAAATATCAAATAACTTTTAGTGTACTAGTAATTGTTATAGTTATTATTAATTCTTGACGCAGTATAGATAAAATAATTTTTAACAATTCATTTTAATGATTAATGAATAAATGGATAATTAAATCATTTTCTATAAAAAGTAATAAATATCAAATAACTTTTAGTGTACTAGTAATTGTTATAGTTATTATTAATTCTTGACGCAGTATAGATAAAATAATTATTAACAATTCATTCTAACATAATTTATTAATTATCGATAATTAAATCATTTTCTATAAAAAGTAATAAATATCAAATAACTTTTAGTGTACTAGTAATTGTTATAGTTATTATTAATTCTTGACGCAGTATAGATAAAATAATTTTTATCAATTCATTCTAACATAATTTATTAATTATTGATAATTAAATCATTTTCTATAAAAAGTAATAAATATCAAATAACTTTTAGTGTACTAGTAATTGTTATAGTTATTATTAATTCTTGACGCAGTATAGATAAAATAATTTTTAACAATTCATTCTAACATAATTTATTAATTATTGATAATTAAATCATTTTCTATAAAAAGTAATAAATATCAAATAACTTTTAGTGTACTAGTAATTGTTATAGTTATTATTAATTCTTGACGCAGTACATTTGAGATATTAATAATTATTAAAATAATAGTGTTCTATTTATAGATTATTTTTTGTTATTCATTGTAGAAATAACATTTTTTAAATCAAGATTTTATGAAGTATAAGTTAT
>NW_001855208.1:0-1968 GCF_000209125.1 Entamoeba dispar SAW760
AATAAAAGAATAATAAATAATAAATTAAAATAATCAATATATTAAAAAGAAAAAAGATAATAAATAATATATAAATAAAAATTATAAAAATAAAAAAGAATAAAATAAATTGCATAAATAAAATAATGTTAAATAATTTGCATCAATAAATTAAACGCTTTTTTATTGCATATTTCTAATTTCTATAATAAAAAAATGCATCCATTATTTCATCATTCTTTTCATCTTTTATTATCTCTTTTTGAATTATTCATTTTTATCTTCTTTCATTTTATATTCTCAACATTCTTCTTTTATTCTTTTCATCTTCTTCTACTTCATAACTTCATTTTTTTCTTTTATATCATTCTTTTTCATCATTTCTCTTCATTTTTCTCTTATTTCTTTTTTTTCGTTGCCACAATTGGATGTTATGTTTTATTTCAATTTAATACACTAAATATCTATTAAGTAATCAAACTTATTTTATATTCATTCATTTCATTTTAATACAATTTGAACAATTATGTTGTTAAATAAATAAAAATTTAATAAGAATGATTTAATCAATGTATTTATTGTAGTGATATGAAATTAGTTAATTGTCAGATATATCATATTCACATTTAATTCATATTAAGAAGTCATTATTCATTTCTTTTTAACATGTACAATTCTACTTATCATATAGAGTTAATTTCTAACAAAATTACTATTAAATTAATGGTAATACTAAGAGCAATAAACAATGAATAAAATGAAACAACTCATAATAATAACAAATAAAAGTATTTATTAAATAAATTATCTATAATTTCATAATTAAAAATAACACATAATAAATTCTGTTATTGTAAAGTTATTTGTTATATTCTTTTAATAAAATAATTTATCATCTTTATTTATTCTTTATTATCTTCAAAATAAATTCTACGAATTCTCCTTTCTTTATTATTATTATTATTGTTTCTTTATTTCTTTTAACTTAAAAGAAATAAATTATATAAATAATTTTTTTTTATAATTTTAAATCAGTGATTAACATTAGAAAGAAGAAAAACCACTTGTCCATCTAAAAGTATATAAGAAATATTACCACTATTAATTATCTTAATATTCACATATTATTACTTTCATAAGCTCAAATGTTTTAATAGTGAATATAATGAGTTATTATGTAGTATATTCATTGAGATTGTACTTTATCAATTCATTCATTTTATTCTTTATTTTGTTATTCAAACAAAAAATAAACTATTTTTATAAAAGAGAATAAAATACAAGTTGAATCAAGAGTATCATATCTTATCAACATAAGTTAGAAATCAAATAAAAATAGTAAAAGTTATATAAAATAATTATAATATATTTAAATAATAAATAAAATCTGATATATGTATACATTGAAAAATAAAATGTATAAAAATATGCATCACTTTTAATATCATATCAATTTCAACATCAAATACTCTAATTAATAAAATATATGAAAATAGAAATAGGTAAAATAAAATAGTAAGTAAATAGAAGTAAAATAAACAATAAGGAACGTAGATAATAAATGTAAGATAATACAAAGAAAAGTAATAATAAAATATTTATTATAATATATAATTTGTTATTTTCAAATGAAATGTTAAAAACAAAAAACACAAATAGAATAAAAATAGAAATAAAAAATGTTATTAATAATATAAATATATAGATAACAAAAATATTAATAAAATCGAAATATTTTTTGTTATAAAAAGAAAATAGAATTGTTGTGAAACTCTTTCATCCTTTGAGCTTATTTCATCTATCTATGATTAAAAAAAAAAGAAATAAACATAAAGAAAAGACAACTGGTTAATATCCGCTAATAAAATAACATAAATCAAGAAGTTATGTTTTAATATAATTTAATTTAAGAAAGAGTAAGTGGAAAAAACTGAAGAGAAGAACAAAACAAAGTGATTTTAATTATTCAAAAATAAACAACTAAATGAA
>NW_001855208.1:2068-7837 GCF_000209125.1 Entamoeba dispar SAW760
GTTAATGATAATAAAATAATGAGTATAACATAAATTGATATTAATGATATTAAGTTGATATTAAATTACAGAATATTCAAATTAAAATGGAATTAAAACAAGAACAAATTTATTTAATACGATAGTTAATTATAAACAATATAAAAATATTATAGTCAATAATTGAATAGGTTATATTTAAATAAATTATTATTATTATTATTGAATTATTTATTATCATTGTTCAAATATTATCTTTCTTTTGTTTGTTATTTAACTCTTCAGTTATTAAAAAATTTGATTCAACTATTTTATTTTATCATAATTTGATTTATTATAGTGTTTTATTCTTTATTTTTTTGTTTGATAATTCTATTTCATGTTTTTTATCATTTTATTTTGAACAAGATGTATTACATGAAATATCGTAAAAGGTATAAAAATTGGAAATATAACAAACGAATGAAAAATCAATATCATCAAAGAAATATAAATGATAGAAGAACGAGTGAAAAATAAGTATGTTTGTATTGAAAGAAATACATTAATTATCACAATAAATATTACCACAATAACTATCACTATAATAATTACTTTAATAATGGTATGAATTATTTTATTCAACATTTCTTTTATTTTCATCACCATAAGTATTTTATCATTAATTCAAATAGAATCAATCAGTATTGTCATAATACAAATAAATATCATAATAAAACAAAAAGAAGATATAAACACTATCAAATTAATGAAAAAATAAGAAATAAATGAAAAGAAATAATAAAAGATAATCTAAAATGAATATAAAAGAATGAAGAGAGCATTTGGTAAGAATATTAATTTCAATAAATGAATGAATATAATACAATTAAATGAAAGAAAACATAATGTAAACAATGTATTTGAATTTGTAACAAATAAAATTAAATGAAAGACATTTAAATAGAAAGAAATGTAGTGAATATATAAGAAATGTAAATTGTATATTTAATATTGTGAAATTATCAGTAACTACATGGATGTCATTAAATATAAAAAGAAATGCTTTCCTCCAAATAGTAAAGATGCAAGAAGGAGTAACTATGACAAGAAATATTAAATCTAAAATACTCAATTGTGATGCTTTAAAATATTGTAAACATTGTCCTATCACAATTCCATCTATTATTCATATATTGTTATGATATCATGTAATAAAGAAGAATCAAATATTAAAACATGACTATGTGTGTAATCAAATATATAAACATACATATTTTAATGAATTTGATGAAATAGATTTTAATACATATCATAAATGTATTAATAATAATGAAATGGTTATAACTTACAATAATGATTTATTGGTTAATGACAATTCTTTTAATACTAGAATATCAGATATATATTATCAAATCATCAAAGAAAAAAATGATATATTAATGATGTTGATATATGTCAAGATAGAAACATCGAATTAAATTATATTTACAAAATAAATAAATACAAATAATTACAAGAGAAGTTAATACAAAATAGAGAATTAATTTAAGTAGAAATAATACCTGTAATATTATCCATTAAATTAATACATAAAGAAACAGTAAGAAGATTAAAGACACTAAAATTACAAATCAACTTCAACAAAATACTACGAATAATATTATTAAAAACATGAAATATTTAATGTTCTACATATTTAACACTAGTAACACATTAGAAGCTGAACATTCTAATTCTCATATGTTAGAAATGAACTCTATTATAGAAATAGAGCATATTGAATTCATTGAAATAATCATTTCTTAAATTGTTTGTTATTCTTTTGTTTTCTTTTTAACTTTATTTTATTCAGTATTACCCTTTTTTCTTATTTCTTTTTACATTTAATTATTATTATTTCTGTTAATGATTATTCTTTTGAATGTTATTATTGATTTTATATTGTTCTTCTATGTATTTCTTAATGGTGTTATTCAAAGTATAATATCACATTTTGTTGTATTTTTATATTGAACAAAAGGATTTATCATACAATTTTATAAATGAAGAAGAATAATGTTGAATGTAAATGTAAAAAGAAGTGTTTCTGTTTTCTAAAGAGATGAAGTGTTTTTGTATTGATTTGTAAGAGTTGAAAGTGGAAATCAGAAGATACCCTAATAAAACTATAATGAAATAGAAAAAGAATTATAATAAGATTCTTAAAATTAATAAGAAGTATATAAACAACTAAAATATCAACAAACATCATTACAATGTCTGTCATTAACAAACAAATTAAATCTACTGTATTTACTAGTGATTCATGTATTAGGAAGAGAAAATGAATAATGAAATTAAAGAAGAAAACATTATTAATGTGTGTACAATAAAATATGGTGTTTGTTTAGAGTTAGAAAAACAAAGAATGAAGAAGGAGTTCAAAGGATTAATATTAATTGTGATTGTGATGAAATGATTCAAAAGAAAATTAATAATACATTTCAAGAAATGGAGATGTTCATAGAACAAGATAAAAAGGGGAAATACTTCAAAGAGAAATAGATAAAACAATTATTATAATACTTT
The DNA here is from genome assembly GCF_000209125.1 of Entamoeba dispar SAW760. NCBI lineage: Eukaryota > Evosea > Mastigamoebida > Endamoebidae > Entamoeba > Entamoeba dispar. Next base: position 4,598 of record NW_001855208.1, read on the forward strand.
AGATGAAGAAATAAGTAATTATGGAAAAAGAAATAAGAAACAAGAATAAGTTATAACACAAATAAAAAAGAAAGAATAACAAAATATAATGAAACAAACAAAGAAGAAATATATGGAAAAAGAGAAAAAACAAAGAATATCATATTAAAGAAAATAAAATTAAAGAATATAAAAAATCAATGAATTAATAATGAGATTGATTCTAGTATTAACTTTCTATTAAATACTCATAATTTAATTTGTTATGAAATTCATTATAATAAAGAAAAATGGAAATAATTAGAACAAACACCAATAATACAACAATTTATTTATTAATAATAATTGTATGATAATATTCAAATACCTTTTATGATTAGAATTTGAATTTAAACAGTGTACTACTAAATAATTGATGGATAAGATATTTCACACTAAATTCAAGAGTTTCTAATATATTTGAAGAAACAAAATAACCTAACTTTAATCAATAAACACAAAATTAGAGATAAAATATAAAATAAACAGAATAAGAAGTTGATGATATTTATTGTATTTAGATTAGTTATATAACATAATATTTATTGTAATATTCTTTTAAAAGTATTAAATCAGAATGAAAAGAAAGAAGAAATAAATAATAAATATTTATAAACAAATTAAGTAGAAGAAAGATAAATAAATTCATAAACATTAATCATATTTTAGTTTTAATAATAATTCAAATACAAAGATAAATAATAATTTATATTTCAACATAATATTCATTTTATCTTAAATCATTATTGAATCAAGTGATTTTATATTGTTTTTAACAATATAATTAACATCATTTCACTTTTTATTATACACATTCATTATTAAATTATCAAATGATGAAAAATACAAGAATGTTATCAATTATCAACATTTATTTTATTGTAAGTTTCATAAATAATAATAGAACAAAAACGAATCATAAATAAATAAAATGAACAAGAATTATGTATTTTATTATAATTCATTTATTATTTGAACAAGAAATTAGAAGTTGTTTACTAATCAATGAACAATCATTTAATACAATTTCATAATCCATTGATAAACAAGATACAACAAAATAATCAAAATGATAATAAATATGAGTATTATAAGAAACAAATAAATATAAGAATAAGAATATAAGAATATCAAAGATAGAAGTATTAAAGAAATAAAGAAGAATGAAATACAAATATACGAAATATAAATAATATAGAAATAGAAAATATGATATAATAAAAAATAAAGAAGAAAGAAGATAATAAATATATAGAAATAAATGTAATTGAAATAGAAAATATAAAGAAATAAGAAAGTTCAAAAAGAATATAAATAAAAGATAAATAAACAAGAAATAAAATAATAAGAGTAATAGATATACATATTAAAACATTAAATAAAATATATAGAATACAAAAAGAAGAAAGAAGAAGATATACAAAAAGAAATAATAGAAAATAATCAAATGAAAAGATTAATAGAATAAAATAAGAAATAAACATAAATAAATAAAATATAAAGAAATAATGAATCAAATATAAAAAGATGATAAAGAAATAAATCAAAAGAAGAAATAATAAGAAAATAACATATTATAAAAATAAAGAAGAATAAATAATCAGAAAGAATTTGAATCAAATTATAGAAAAAGAAGATAATAAAGAATCAAATTAAATCAAAATAAATGAAATAAAATATATAAATAATATACAATGATATAATATATTTATTACACATTATAAATTAACAAATAAATATAAAATGATAATAATAAATGAAATATATTATAAACAATTCACAATACAAATATATTTACTTAATATATATTTAATAAAATAGAAAATATATAATATAAATATATGATATAAATGATAACAATATATCAAAAGAATATAATAATAAATTGAGTAAATAAAAAGATTTTTAGAAAGAAATAAAAGAATAAGAATAAATAGAAATGAAGAAATAAAAGAATATAAAAGAGATAATATATAAATTAATAATAAAGAAATAATATAAAAACAGTAATATAAAACCATCTTAAACAATATAAATCAAATATATTTGAATTATTAAATAATCTAAATGAATATGAATTATTTTATTTATTAATTTTCTTTTATATACTAAAGATTTTAATAATATCAAAAGAAAGTTGACAATCAAAATATTAAATAAATAAATTATATTAGAGAATGTTGATATTATGAATTATTTGATTTTTATTCAATTTGATTATATTTTAAAAATTAAGATATTTATATTACTTCTATCATTTTAATGAAAATATAAAGATGAAATAATATGAATATATTATTTATTCATTTTTAAGAAATGAGAAATAATATAATAAATAAAGAATATAAATAAATAATATTGTTATAATAAATTAACAAATCTAATTTATCATTCTTAATGAATAAACTAAATATCTCAATGTTTATTATTTATTATTTATTTAATATTTTTATAATTGTTTTTATTTAATTCATTTTTAATAAATAAAAGATAAAAAGTAATAAAAGAATTAGAGTTCTACTATTATATAATTAATATATTGTATAATTTAAAGAATGATAAATATAAATTATGTTATTTATTTTATTTTGATGATTATCATTATTATATTTGTTTAAATTATATTTAAATTTATAATTATTTTTATTTGATTAAGTTAATATTTTCATTCTGATTATTTTATTATTTCTTTTTATTTATTTTCTTTTATCTTCATTATATATAATTTTTATATTCTTTTCATTTTCTTGTTTATTTTCTTATAATTATACTGTTTCCTTTTTCTTTAACCTTTCTATTATATCATTTCATTCTTTTATTCTTGTTTCTCTGTTCATTGTTCATTTTGAATTACTTCTTGTTTATATTTTTGTTTTTATATCATTTTATTACATCAATCATTCTATTTATGTTCATTCTCATCTTTATTTATTTTATTATCATTCATTAACTTTAACAATTTATAATTAAATATTCAGAATTTAACAAAATATTAATTATAACCAAATTTATTTGTTTATGACAATTGTTTATTAAAATTTACTTTATAATATTATGTTTCTCTTTATATTTAATTACTCCTTGAAATTATTAATTGTTGATACAATTTATTATATTTAATACTATCATTATCATTTATTTGTGTTTATTTATGTTACAAACAATATTCTATTTTAAATCATATTCTTTTTGATTGATTTGATATTGTTAATTTAGATTTTC
>NW_001855207.1:0-1256 GCF_000209125.1 Entamoeba dispar SAW760
ATGTTCTAAATGATTTCCTTGGTAATTTTATTAATTTTCAAATAAACTCATCAAAACTTTTCATTCCTAATTTCCAAAACATTTGTGTAAATTCATCTTCAGTATTATCATCATAAATAGCTGAATTATTAAACTTTAAGTTCCATGGTTTATCTATTTCTGGAATAATTGTACTGAAAATACAATCTTTTGATTCTAATGCATTAATAATTTGTGGTTTTTTACCATCACAGAATGTAAGCATAGCAATAAAATTCTTTTTTACATCTTTCCCAAATAAATTAATAATATTCCCAAATATATACTGCTGATTTAGTGTTAATCTTGCATTACTTGATTGTGCAACAAAACAAATAGCATTTAAATCTAATACTTTTGTTTCAAATGCTTCTTTGATTTGTCTAGTAATTTCTTTATCATATTCAATTCCTCTTGTATCTCCAAATCCAGGTGTATCTATTATTTTTATTGGTGGTGCTCTTTTTGTTCTTTTAATATTATAAATTGAAACTTTACTTGTTTGACTTTTAGATTGATCTCCACTCTGTTTTAAATTATCTTCATTTATAATTATATATCTAAAATCATCTGTTATCTTGATTCCATATAATGCATTTACAAAACTATTTAATAATGTTGTTTTACCACTTCCTGTTTGACCAACAACTAAAATAGCAATTGCATCGTTCTCATCCTTTGGATTAAATGGTTTATTTGGATATAAATATATTTTCAATTTTCCTTCTTCATGATTTTTCAATCTTATACTTCCTTTAATTGGAACATTTTTTTCAGGTACATCTGTAGTGTCATTTGGAGAAGTATATGATATAACAGTATTACGCGGTGAACCGAAAGGTAATATAGCATTGTTTAAAGAAGTGTTGTAACGTAGTTTTGGTGGAGCATCAAATACTTTAGTGTTACTTGGTGAAATGACAGGTACTATTTTTTCTGTTATATTGATCTTATTATCATACAGAATAGAAGTTAATTTTAATGTTTGTTCTTTATCTTTTTCTATTTTACTTCCTTTTTGATCTTCAAATACAAATTCTTTTGGAATATTTTTTACATTTTCAATTTCTTTTCTTATATCTGAAAGAGAAGAATTCTTATTTAATTGTCTTTCCCCTGAAGGTTTTCCATTTAAATATATTCCAGCAGTTACAATATCCATTTCTACTGTATTTTCTTTCTCTTTTTTAAGATTAATTTCATCATTATTTATTATATCTTCTACTAAAAATTGTTCT
>NW_001855206.1:0-1315 GCF_000209125.1 Entamoeba dispar SAW760
TGAATATCATCTCTATTATCATTACTCTTTCTCTTTTATTTATTTCTTAAATGTAATGTTAATATCCAGACAACAAAAAATGAAATAAGAGAAAAATGAATAGAAATGAAGAGAAAGAATGATATAAAAGAGTGAAATTAAGAAGTAGAAGAAGATGAAAAGAATAAAAGTAGAATGTTGAGAATATAAAAAGAAAGAAGGTAAAAAAGAATAATTCAAAATGAGATAATAAAATATGAAAAGAGTGATGAAATAAGGATGTATTTTTTATTATAGAAATTAGAAATATGAAATAAAAAGTATTTAATTTATTGATACAAAATAATTAACAATATTTTATTGATATAATTTATTTTATTCATTTTTATTTTTATGATTTTTATTTATATGTATTATTTCTTTGTTTATTTTGGTTCTCATCAAAATGTATTTAATTATGTTTGTTTAACATTCTTGTTATTTATTTTTTATTTATTTTATCTTGAAATAAACTAATTTCATTTTCATAACATCTTATTAACTAACAAATAGTGTGTAATTTATAAATCATATTGAAAATGAATATTTATCATTAAATGATTATTATAATTAATAATGAATGGTATGTTAAATATAAAAGTATTATTTATTTCATTTATTTATTATTTATATTTTGTATCTTTATTATTTTCTTTTAATTTATGTTAATTAATCATTATTAATCATTCTTCTTTGTATCTTTGTGTTTTATTTCTATTTTGATTATTTAATTCGTATATTTTAATTTATGATTTAATCAAATTGAAGTTATATTTTATTATTATTTAAATATTTAAACACTTCTATTTTCTTATTTATTATTCTTTATATTTCATTTATATTCTTATTTATCATTATTATATTCATTTAAGAATAAATATGTTGAAATATAATTATATTAATTTATATTATCATTTCTATTATGATTTTTGATTTCTATTAATATTTTGATTATTGTTGTTAATTGTTTATTCTTCTTTTCTTTATGTTTTATCATTCTTTTATCACTTTTTATTTCTTTATGTTTTGTATGTTCTCTTTTATCTTTCTTCTTATTTATTCTTTTTCTATTTATCTTTTATCTCTTATTCTAATATTCACTTCTCTTCTTATTTTGTTTTCTCTTTTACCTCTGTTTCTTTGTTTCTTATTGATGTTTTGTACTAATACACTCATCTTTCTCTTCATCATATTCTTCAATAGAACCATTCCGAATGAGTGATTTTGTGTATCTCCGATTTCTTTTTTATCTTGTCATTTTTGTTTTCTATTTACCAGTTCATTCATTATAAGATGA
>NW_001855205.1:0-1984 GCF_000209125.1 Entamoeba dispar SAW760
ATGGACTGGTTATGACGTTGCGTTTGGTTAGAAAAACATCTTACCCAGTACTGCAAGAATAGCAGTGTTTATTATGTACAGTGACAGAATATCATTGACAATAAACGAATGGGTATTTATAAAGATGTTATTATTACTTGTTAGAATACAAGTATAATTGATAATATAAGAAAGATTATCAAAAGAAAAGGGTCAAGTGGATGAGGCTAAAAGAATATTAGCCCAAAGCAATACAATGGTAATTATATACTCTCCTTAAAATAAGAAAATAAAAAGAAGAAGTCTAAACCCAATGAAGAAGAAATTTAAACCCATCAAAATTAAAAAGAAATTAAATAATGAATATTTAAATAAGGGATGTTTAAATACTCTATTCCACATCAAAAATGAGAAAAGAAAATTCTCACCGTTCAACAACTAAAAGCAAAGAATAAGCCAATAGTTGAAGAACAAATACTTTTAAGCGAAGGGACGGGATTAGTAGTCTCCCCTGAGCAAGGAACAATAGAAAATATTTCTATTAATACTTAATTAACTACTTTTTATTTCTTGTATTTATTCTTTCTTCTAAACTTTTCTTTAAAATCAGGATAATAGAAGGAATGATAAAAGTAGTAAAACAATACGGTGTAATAACAATATGGTGATTAGTTAACAAAGAGTCAAGAAGATTATTAGAAAAGTTTAGAATAAAGATATAGTAGGAAATAATGGTAAAAGACATAATGATCAAAAAGATGAAAGACTTAATAAAATAATGTGGTGACCATTCTGGTGAATACAAGGATATAGATGGACCAGAAGAAATCGTCTCAGAAGAGAGTGAAAGGTCTAATGTATCTCACTTGAACAATAGGTAGAAGAATTGTTCTTAAAACATAGTTTAATTTAATTTTAATTATTCTTTCATTTAATTTTTCTTTTACGGTTTTTTAATTTAATCTCTTCATCCTTCTTAAGTTACTTTCTTGTTTTCTTTTGTTTTTTTCATTCTTATCTTTTCGAATACTTATCTTTTATTTTTATATCTTTTTCCTTTGCCTTGTTTATTTTTATAACGATGTTGATTAAATATTCTATTTGATTGTTGAAATTATAGTTCTAATCATTATGTCTCTTTGATAACGTGCATGATAATTATTAATAAAATGATAACGATTATTATTTCATTAATAATAATTATAATAGCTATGTCTTTGTGAATATCTTTTTAAATCAATTTCTTGTTATAAAACTAGTTTATATATTTTTCATTGTATTGTTGTATTTTAGAAAAGAATAATAAAATAAGAAATAAACATAAAGAATAAAATAGAAAATAATAAATTGTTTTTTCTTATTTTATTTATATTATTGTTATTTATTGTTATTTTTGTTATATTAACTTATTCAATCAATTATAAACATAATATAAATAAAATAAAAAATAAATAAAAAAGAATAAAATAAATATTTTATTATATTTTTATTTATATTTTATTTTTATTTCTTTTGATTATTTATTAAATTAACACATTGAATATGATTATTTCAAATTAAATAAAACAAGAATGAAATATGAACATTTTTATATTCATTATTTCATTCATTGATAAATGAAATGTTCATATTCATTTATTGATTTTATTTTATATTCTTTTTTATTTTTATATTTCAAATAAATATTAATGAATAAAAATCATTTCATTTCAATTACAATAATTCGTTGTGGTGTGAAATATTCTGGATGTTGTTTTCCATAAAGTGCATTTGATATTCCTTTATATTCATATGAACATTGTTTACAATATGATAATGTTTTATAATTTTCTTTATAAACACAAATATCATCTAATCCAAATTCAAACAAATAATCACTTGATTGACTATAAAAATAAAATGCATATTGTTAATATTTAATATCAAATTTCATCATTCCTTATATTCTCCCATTTGATTTTAATGAAAATAAAAATGATTTTGGATCTTTTATATAATCACCAAC
>NW_001855204.1:0-1243 GCF_000209125.1 Entamoeba dispar SAW760
CTAAATATTTAGAATTTGAAAAAAATATGAGATGAAAGTAAACAAGAACATGTTAGAGATATGTTAAATCATTTGTTTCAAGAAAATAAATTGATTGAATTTTAATAAAAAGAAAATCATTTTATAATAAAAGAAATAAATAAATATTTAAATTAAATTATCAATATAATTTTAATAATGAATTTACATTATTTTTATTATTTATTATCATATTTCTTATTTATTTTATTTATTCTTTATTTATATTCTTTTATTTTATTATTCTTTCTTTTATTTATTCTTTTTATTCTTTGTTTTTCTTTATATTCTTCTTTTCTATTATTTTTATTTTACTTCTTTCTTTATTTCTTTTTTTGATTATTTATTCTGTTATTTATTTTATTTTATTTATATTGTTTCTATATTCATATTATTTTGTTTTGTTATTTGTAATTAATGATAAAATATTGAATAAAATATATAATTAATTATAATGAAAATAATATATTAATTTATTATTGATATTTATGAGAAATATTGAATTTATTCATTTGTTATTTTGATTTGAATTATTAATATCATTTTATTTATTATTATTTTTATTCTTTTATTTATTATTTTTATATTTGATTTTCATTTAAATAAAATAGAAAAGAAATAAAGAAGATAAGAATAATGAAATGAAATTATTATTTAAAATTGTTTTGAAATATATTTTATATAAATTAGATGATAAATATATGTTTAATATTATAAAATATGTATTAATATTATAATTTATTTCAAATTGATTGATGAAATTAAAAAGAAAATATTAATTTACAATTTTATTTATTGATTGAAAAAGTATAATTTCAATTAGATTAATAAGATTGATATTATTGTATTTTTATTATTTATATTTCATTTTCTATTTATTTTATCATATTTATTTATAATATTTATAATGTATTTAAATGAAATTAAAATATCTGATATATTTATAATGATTTCACATGAAATAAAACAATAAAATTATTTATAAAAGTATAATGAATAATATTGAAATGAATAATAATGAAATAATTAATAAATTCAATTTATTCAAATAAGATATATTTTATTTTATATATAAAATGATATAAATAATGTAGACATTGTTGATATTTGTTATTTTGAATGAATAAGAATATGATAAGAAGAAAATAAATCAAATTAATGAATAAAAGAATAAAAAGAAATACATATATTGTAATTGTATTAAATAATACAACAACTTCATTTC
>NW_001855203.1:0-1178 GCF_000209125.1 Entamoeba dispar SAW760
ATTTACATTCTCTCCAAACTTATCATTTTCACATATTGAACATGTTAATGTTGGTTTAACAGTTTGTTTAAATGTTCCTCTTTTTGATCATAAATATAAGTTCTGTATGTAGTATCAGTGGATATGTTAAACTAGAACATTCAGCACAAATATTATTATCAGATTTAGAATATTCATTTTTATTAAATACATATAAATAAGAATTATACATTAATACATTTACCATTAATGTTTCTACATTGATATTTATATGAGTTACACATCATGATATTTAATAACATTATCTGTTACCATTGAACAATATTAATATTCTACATTAGAATTATCTCAAACAACTTGAACTGCACATTGTCATTTAAATATGTAGTTGAATAATAATCTCTGTACATAGTTTTAGAACAATCAACATTCATAATATTTATTCTTACTTATTTCTTTGCATCTATTCATAAGACATCTCTATCTGACAAGATATTCTGTACAATTCGAAACAATACATTTTTGTGTAGTTCCTGTATAATCATAAATTTGATGTTTACTAGAATTACAATAATTACCATTTTGTACTTGAGTAGATTTACAACATTTATTAGTTGATACATCACACTTACATACTGATCTTATAGAATCTCCACAACATGATGAATGACATGATGATGTATTCGCATTTATATCTGTATTGAATTACATTTTACTAAATAACATGACATTTCAATATACCTGATGTTTTTACATTTATTTTATCTCTAACACTACACTTTGTTCTGAATAACAAACATATTCTTGATAGTTGTTAGTTTTACTGTACATGTATTCTCACTATGATTATCTTTCATACAAAACCTCGTAGTTTGATTACATATGTAACTCTAACAATATCGATCAGAATTTGTTTTTTAATATTTCAATTTGTTATTATCATATCATCATTTCATTGACACTGTTATTTATTATCTTTTTATTTATTTCATCATTTATCTCTTGTTTGATATGATAATATAAATAATTTAAATTGTATATTATCATCATTCATCATTGATAATCATCTGTGATATAATTTAATTTTCATATCAATAATTATATCATTTAAATAAATAAATAATAACATCTATTAACATATCATTATGACATCTAATCAATGTGATAAATGAAATGTAACATATTTACTCATTAATAAC
>NW_001855202.1:0-1069 GCF_000209125.1 Entamoeba dispar SAW760
GGATATTTACCTAAAATAAAGAAACAAAAATAAATAAAGGTTCTCGTTGAATGTCAGATCCAGCTGTAACTGCCGATATTTTAGAATACATTGATTATATCATACAACAATGCAAAGATGATACTCATTATGAAAATATTAAATCCTACTTAGATTATGTGTTTAAATGTAGAGATGAAATGAAATGGGCTGAATTCGAATATTGTATTTTATTCCCATTTAATGTCTTAAAAATGAAAAGTATAAAAATAATGATTAAATATCCAAAGATTGGAGACCACTCAAAAGTAAAAGAATATCTCCAGTCTCTTAATGATGGAGGGAAGAATTCATTTGAGAGAAAAGTACTTTTTCTTCCTCTTTCTGTTCCAAAATATGCAGTTATTGAATCAACTGAAGAAATTAACAAAAGACCAGAATGGTTCAATGTTGTTAATCAAATATGTGTTGATGAACTCCCAACCAATAAATGCAATAAAATTACTTCATTTTTTAAGAATATGTGTCCATCTCTTGAATATGATTCAATGTCTTGTGTTACTTTAACTCAGAGAATATGTCAGGAACACACAGACTGTAAGAAAGCAATTGATGAACTATTAAAACAAAATTCACAAAGTCTTGTGAATATGTTTGAAACAAAACGAAATAATGGAAAAAGTATTAAAGATAAATATGAAAATGATACAACTATTGAAGATCAATTTGAACAGCCACTGACTGGCCCTAAAAGAGAACGAAAAGTATGTTTAATTAGAATGGACTATGATATTGTAAGTAAGGGAATTGAACAACGTCCTCTAGAAAAAAGAGGTAGTGAAAGTCAAATAGACCGAAACAACCAAATAACCTCTCATCAGTTAAATAATTCCCTACATCATCCCGATTTTCATGAAGCTCCAATTCATTTATGGATCAACCTATTACTAATAGAATGACACCTTCTCTCCCGATCAGAGAACCAATAATTCACAAAGAACAGATAGAATTTTGACACATCAGTCTAATGTATTTGACCCTGTACGTATACTCATTACTCATACATGTAGACATATCTTTTATCTCTACT
>NW_001855201.1:0-1020 GCF_000209125.1 Entamoeba dispar SAW760
TATTTATACTATTAACTACTACTATATTATATATTATATATTAAATATTATTCATATTTACTTATATATTATATATTATATATATTCACTTCTCTTTTTTATATTTTATATCTTATATCTTATATCTTATATTTTATATCTTACTTCTGTTCTTATCTATACTACTTATACTATCTATACTGTGACTATCCTTTTAACTTATCTATTCCATATATACTTAGATACTTAGTTAACTTCTTTGACCAGTTACCCTCTACCTATTTATATCTTTTCTTGTTTATAATCTCCCATAATTTTTCTTTACTTACTTATTTATATTTTATATCATTAATCTTATTAAAAACTTAGTGATTGGATGAGTAACGCCCATCTGTAACCAAATTGTTTGGAATCATTATAAAAAAATAGAATTGATCCTATCATAATTATGAACATTTGAGACTACCCCATCCCATATCTTCGTACTTCATTACTTAATTTACGTAGGTAGATTTAGTGCGGAAGGTAACGAACAGGGTACAGCGTGAGGCCGGTTAACGGAGCAACGAAAACCTGTCTACGAATGATAGACCTGGGTTGAAAAGGATGTCAAGTTGATATGATTGATAGTATTGGAACTATTTCTTTTATTATTATATTATATTCTATTTCTTTTAGTTTTTTTATTTTATATTCTCTATCTATATATGTTTATATATTATTATATATTATATTCTTATCATTTATTATATCTATATTATCTATATTATTTATATTATTTATATTATTTATATTGTCTTTATTATATTTATTATCTTTATTGTCTTTATTGTCTTTATTGTCTTTATTGTCTTTATTGTCTTTATTGTCTTTATTGTCTTTATTGTCTATACTAGATACACTCCATACCTCCTTCACTTATATTATTCTTCTCTACATTACTTCTATTTCTTTACTTCTATCTTACATGTTATCTTTATATATTTTATATATGACTTGACTATCTCTATTCTCTATATTATTATATTATTATATGACTAT
>NW_001855200.1:0-5369 GCF_000209125.1 Entamoeba dispar SAW760
TATTAGATAATAAGAAAATACACAGGAAATAATCAATATAAAAAATCAAAATATGAAACAGTGTTCCAATACAACGACATACTATGATATTGAACAAACAAATAATATCAAAAAGTGAATGATAATATCATAAAATACCAGATATATATATATATATATATATATATATATATATATATATATATATATATGTATGTATTAGATAAAAGTAATAAAACTAGTCTTTTATTTGATATGAATATTATTAAAGATCACAATGTCAATAGAGTGTATTTGAAGAAAAGAAATAAGTATAAAGAAATTAAAATTGAAATTGACATCATAAAAGAAGTTAAAAATGATGTAATAAAAAACATGGTTGATGTCTTGAAACATTGTTCTACAACACAACATATGCTGGGTAGAGCTACTTGAAGAAGAATCATATGTTCGATTAGTTTCCACCTGATCCATGAATAATAAATACAAATTTTATTAAGACTTAAGTAATTGCTTGTTATTTTATTATTTTATTTATACTTGAATATAAATGAAGGATTCGAAAGTAGCACGTTAGAGACACCACACAGAATCCTAAAACATATCCAAGCTTTAAACCTCTAGTTCTACTCTGGCTATGACCTTGCATTTGGTTAAAAAACATCTTAATCAATACTGTAAGAATATCAGTGTTTATTATTTATGTTATTTGAGTGTCATTTATAATAAAAGTGTACTTATTTACAAAGACGGTAGTATTACTTGTTAGGATACAAGACAAAGAATTACAAGAGAAGTTAATACAAAGTAGAGAATTAATTTATGTAGAAATAATACCTGTATTATTAACAATAAATTAATACATAAAGAAACAGTAAGAAGATTAAAATCACTAAAATTACAAATCAAATTCAATAAAATACTACGAACAATCATTATTAAAAATATGAAATATTTAATGTTCTACATATTTAACACTGGCAACACATTAGAAGAAGAACCTTCTAATTCTCATATGTTAGAAATAAACTCTATTATAGAAATAGAGTGTATTGAAGAAACTGAAACAACCACTTCTCAATAATCATAAAATCAAATTGTGGATATATCTACTATTTGTTATTTTTTTTATCTGTTTCTTTTCTTCTTTTTCTGTTTTTCATATATTTTCATCTCTCAATATTTCTGATGTTTATCAAATGGTGAATATCATATTATCTTTGTATCTATTACATCTATCTTCTTTCTTCTTTTTATTACTTCTTTTTGTTTTTAAACTATTAATAATAATAAATAATAAAATAATAAATAATCTATTTTAGTTTAATCTATTTATAATAATTGATAAAAATAGATGATCTATTAATAATTATCGTTGAACTAATAATTGGATCTTAAAAATAAATGAATGATGTTTATAAGAAAATAAAAAGAAAAAGAAACAAACTAAATAACAAAGAAGAATAAAAGAAGAATGAACATAAACAAAGAAGAAAGAAATGAAGCGTTTAATGAATTACAACAAATAAGTAATGGTGTTAAGAATCAGATTGATGAAATCATGAAAAGTGCACGAGAATATAATGAGAATTGGGAAAATAGAATTGGAGAAGAGATAACTGATAATGAAAATGAAAGTCCAGAAGATAGAATTAAAAGAATCGAAGGAATTTATGATAGAAAAGAAGAAATAGTTAGAAGAAATGAAATAATTAGAAATAAAATAAAAGAAGGAATGATGATGTTAAATAATTTAAGGAATGTCTATCAAAGAATTAATGAAATTAGATATGATGATAAAGAGATATTATCAGAACAAGTTGATACCATCATTACAAAAGTGATGGAAACTGAAGAAATAAGAGTTAGTAAACTAATTGAAGGAAATAAAAGAAGTGCAAACCGATATAAAGGAGAATTAGAAGATATTAAAATAGATTGGGAAAGTAAAAGAATTGAAAAGAAGTTCAGACCATCAAATGAAGAAGTTAAACAACTAGAAGAATGGACAGAAAGAGAAGTAGGAGATATATTATTTGATTCAGAAATTGATGATTGGAATGAAGATACATCAGTATTTGGAGAAAGAATAATAAATGAAGAACATATAATAATTATCATTGAAGATACAGATGGAAATAAATTTGGAGGATATGTTAATGAGGAAATTGATAAAATTGGTAATTGGAACTCGATAAATGATCCAAATTCATTTTTATTTTCAATAGAATCAAAAGGAAGAATAGAAGAAATGATGAAATTTGATATTAAAGATCCACAATATGCATTTTGGTTATTTAATCAATCAGTTGATTGTTTATTTATATTTGGATTAGGTGATATTTTTGTTTATAAAGAAAGTGATAAAACAAATTCATATTGTAAACAACATTCATATGAATATAAAGGAATATCAAATGCACTTTGTGGAAAACAATTTCCAGAACGTTTCACACCACAACGAATTATTGTAATTGAAATGAAATGATTTTTATTCATTATTATTTATTTGAAAACTAAAAACTAAAAAAGAATATAAAATAAAATCAATAAATGAATATGAACAGCCATTTCTTTCATCTGCCAATGAAAGAAATGGTGAATATAAAAATGGGCATATTTCATTCTGGTTTTATTTCATTTCATTTGAAAGAATCACACCCAATGGGGGTGTTAATTTATTAAATAATAAAAAGAAATAAGAATAAAAGATAAATAAAAATATAATAAAATATTTATTTTTTTCTTTTTTATTTATTTTTTATTTTATTTATATTATTTTATATTTATTTATTTTATTCTTCTTCTTTTATCTTTATATTTATTATATATTTCTATTTTATTATTTATGTTATATTCTTATATCATTTGATTCTTATTTTATATTTATTCATTATTATTCATTTCATATTAACATTGTTAAATATCAATACAACATATAATAAATAATAATATAAGATAAACAACAATAAATAATAATAATAAAATATAAACAAACAATATAAACAAATATAAAATGATAAAAAGATCATCTAATATAAAATAATAATAACAAAGAATAAAAAGAAGAAATGGATGATGTTTAGAATAGAAAAATTGACAAAAAGAAGAAACGAGTGATGTTAAGAAAAGATAAAAATCAATATAAAATATAAAATATAATAAATAATAAGAATAAGGATGATTATTTCTTATTTTATTATTATATTCTTCTTTATGATTTGAATGTGGTATTTCAGATACACAACACAAAACTCTAATATTTCCATGTTTCAAATCACCTAGTTATCTTCTGGTTATGATATCCCTTTGATGAGATAACATACCACATAACACTAATTGTTTATTTTTATTATGACTGATTATTATGGAAGTATTATCAATAACGATTATTATTTATAATGATTATTATTTATTATTATTTATTAATGATTATTATTTATTATGATTGTAGTATTATTATTTATTATGATACAATATATTTATCATTGATAATTTTGAGTTGAATACATGATGTGTTATCAGGAAAGATTATTTAAAATGTTGATGATAAATGAGATAAACCATAATCATAATGTTATTGATATGTCAAACATAAAATAACAAATAAATAATGAATAATTTTAATATTCATTTATTTCAAAATAAAAATCAAATAACAAATTAAATGATGAAATATTTAATTTGATAATGATTGAAAAAAACAATAAATGAATAAAAATAAAACATGAAGAATAAAGTGAAATAATAACTTCTCGACATGATGAAAACGGCAACGAAAAAAAGCAAATAGGAGAAAAATGATGAAAAAGAATGATATAACAAAAAAAGTGAAATTAAGAAGTAGAAGAAGATGAAAAGAATAAAAGTAGAATGTTGAGAATATAAAATGAAAGAAGATAAAAAAGAATAGTTCAAAATGAGATAATAAATGATGAAAATAATGATGAAATAATGGATGTATTTTTTATTATAGAAATTAGAAATATGCAATAAAAAAAGCGTTTAATTTATTGATGCAAATTATTTAACATTATTTTATTTATGCAAATTATTTTATTCTTTTTTATTTTTATAATTTTTATTTATATATATTATTTATTCACTTATTTTGGTCCCTTATTCTTCGTCATTTTACTTTTGTTATTTTTATTCTAAAATATTTTTCTTATTCAAACCGTTTAATTTCATATTATTTAATTAATTTTTGTAGTGGTGCTTTAAATTGCATTTCAAGATACTCCACTTAGTTCTTTTCTTTTTTTTCACTCACTTAAGTGATAATCCATTTTCAAATAATTAAAGAAATGCTTATTATTTATCTATTATATTCCTGATTAAATATGTCTATGTAGAATATTATTTGTATTCCAATCTATTTTACTTATTTTTGTTAATTTCAATAATTATTATTGTTGTATTCATCGTATTTTTATTTATTATAAATATTAAATCAATTCTATCGCTTTCTTTATTTCATCGCTTTATTAATATAAGTCAATTTTTATTTATTATTAATGAAATATTTCGAGCAGAATAATTCATTTCTCTTGAATATTATTTCATCAAAATCTACAAGATTTTTATGTTGTGAAAATTAAATTTATTTGTATTTTGGTTTAATTTGTCAATTATAATAACTGTATATATACCTAATACTTAAAAATTAACAACTGAATTAAAACATTACTCAATTACCAAACAAAATTTGAACAATACACAGCTGAACATTTATTCTTCAAAATGTCTTTCTCTTTTACTCCTTCCAGTTTTCTCAAAAATCCCTATCACCTTCTTTATTTTATCAATTTCTGAAGAAAGAAGAGAAGGATTCTTTACAGCAATAATTGTTTCGTTAAGTATATTTAAGAATTTATAGATTGAGGTGAAATCAAATTGGTTCTTGAAGAAATGGCGCTGAATGAATTTGAATAATTCTGTTTGAAAATATTCGGATGGTTTATCAAAAAATTCATTTAAGATGTTTTCACCAAATAAACTAAACAAATAAATAACAAGGAACCATTGCTAAAAGAAATTAATAAACACAAACATTACATCATTTGAATTTTCTAAATTAAACCCCTTTACTTTCATCAGAACATATCGTAATCCAATTCTTCTTGTTGTGTTATCCTTCCAATGAAGAATTTTATTTTGAATATCATTAATAACCAAAGGAACGCTATATGATGATGTAATGGGAATAATTGCAGTTGATTCTAATGATTGTTCAATAACCTGTTTTAATTCAATTCGTAATGAATTTACTGAGAAGTCACAAAGAGCATCAAACGGTGATACTTTAATATCAACAATACAATCAATTGAACCAACACTAATTAATGCCCATGGAAAGGGCTCTGAGACTAGTGCTTTATTAAGAAAAT
>NW_001855200.1:5469-7340 GCF_000209125.1 Entamoeba dispar SAW760
AATACTTAACTGATAAAGAACTTCAATTTTTTTTAAACAAAAAATCATAAAATAATATGACTGTTTTTTCCTTTCATTTTTTCATTAATAAAATCTCGTGTCAAAATGAGATCCAAAAAATGATTTAATCACACAAATGAAACTAAATCTTATTCTCAAAACCTTTATATTAAAGAGGATCAATTAAGCGTGAACAGAACTAGCAATACCAACTTTCCACATTCTGATCTTATTATCAACGTGTCCTGTGAAAATTATGTCTTTAGTAGCAGAGAGACAAATAGACATACAACCACTAGTTTTCATAAATCCAACAATTTCTTTATCTTTAATAGCAACAACTCCAAGTTCAGTGGCAGCGAGAAGAGTGTATTGTTCTGGATTTTCAGCAAAGACAATTTGATAAACTTGGCAATTAACAGCAACATCATAAAGGAATTCATAAAGTCCAGTACCATTGTTAAGAGTCCAGAAAGCAATATTACCATCTTTACCAGCAGTAGCCATAATTGATCCATCTGGTGAGAAAGCAATAGTATTAATGAATCCAGTGTGGTGAGTAATAGTTGATTCTAATTTGCATGATTGGTCAAGAGTCCATGTTTTAACTTGATTATCCCAACCAGCAGAAACAAATTTGTTTCCTTTAGCATTTGGAACAAATCTAACACATGAAACCCATTCAGAATGAGAATCAGTTTTAACTGATGCAACACATTTACCAAGAGTATTCCATAATTTAATAGTTTTATCACGTCCACTAGAAAGGATTTTAGTGTTATCAGCAGAAAAAGCAACTGACATAACATCACTTTCATGTCCAACAAATCTTCTAACTGATTCCATTTTAGTAAGGTCCCAAAGTCTTAAAGTATGATCCCATGATGATGAAATAGCAAATTGTCCATCGTTTGAAAGAACAAGATCACTAATGAAATGGCTGTGTCCATGAAGTGACTTGGTTGGGGCAATGATTTCTGGTTGTGCTTCTGAGTTTGTATCAATTTTCCATGTCATAAGAGTTTTATCACGTGATCCTGAAACAAGAGTATCAGCTTTAGTTGTAGCAACAGCAAGTGCAGTAACAGCACCGTTATGTCCATTAAGAGTAGATTTAAGTTCAAAACTGATGTTCTTGTTAGCCATGAACAATGATGGATTAATCTGATAGGGTTGAATTTTTAGTTTTTTAATTTTTTATTTTAATTTTTTTTTAATAAGAAAAAAAAGAAATTATAAAATATTATAAAATTTATTATAAATTAAAGTAAATGATAATTATTAAATGGATGATTCGATAAAAATTTCTTCTTTGTAGTAGAACGAAAAGAAGAGAAAAGGAAACAGAAAATATGATTAATCACTTTATTGAGGATAAATGACAACACCAGATATCGAGGTTATGTCTATGTTACGTTTTCATCCACAAGGATGTTTAGAAACAGATAAATCTGATTTTATAATAAAGGCAATTAAAAAAATTAAAGAAAGAAGTTTAGTTGATGTAGATTTACCAATGTTTGTCAGAGTTTAAGTTGTAAAAAATGTAATTAATAATTAGATGTTTTGTTATAGGAGTTGCTAAACATCCACGAACGCATGAAAAGGTATTAGTAGTTGCAATGAATGGAAAGAGACAAAAAACTCATATCCTTAAATTTTATCTTGTCTCATCTAAAATGGAGATGTCTGTTTATTGTTATTTTAAACTAGAAGAACAGTTTCATGGAGGAGTTGATATTAATGATTTTTCATTATATACTGCATGTTTTAGTGATAGTTTAAATGGGATTGTTGTGTTAGAAATGAAGTGTTTGTTATTTTATTAAATTTAATAATAAAATAAACTATAAAATATAGTTTATGTATAA
>NW_001855200.1:7440-15746 GCF_000209125.1 Entamoeba dispar SAW760
CAACATAATGTAACACTAAGTCAAACTAAAGATGTCCCTTTTACTATTGTTCCATTTCTACCAATTAAATTTGAAAATATTACTGCAGATTATTTGATTGATTTCTTTACTTATGGTATTCCTGCTGAAATACGTTGTTCTAAATTAAAAGGTCTTCCACCTCAACAAATGGAACATTATTTTCAAGCACTATTTTTCTTTCCTATTTCATATGATGTTAAAAGTATTAAAGAACAACCAGAAATTTGTGAAATAAGATTACCTTTATTTGGTCGTTTACCTACTGAAAAAAAAGAAAGAATTAGAACACCAATGGAAAGAAATATTTGGGAAAAAGAATTTAAGAAATGTTTAAATTTAATTTTCTTAAACTCTTTTTCTGTTGAAGGTCAAAACTTAAAAGGACAAGAGGAGTTTGTCAGAAAATATGATGAATTATTAAATCATTGTATCTCTCATTGTTACACTAATTTTGATAATTATTTAAAAGAAAAATATAAAAATCAAATTGGTATTGAAGAAGAAAAACATACTTATAATCTTATATTAGAAAAAATTCATTTTTATGCTTGTATCGAAGATTGTCTTCATCAATTCGGTTTACAAGCAAGACAAAGAGAAACTGTTGACGCTTTAGTTATTGATGCATATCATGTTTTACCTTTTAGAGTTTTTACACAATGTGTTTTAAGTGGTTGTTTAAAAATTTCTCCAATGGCTTATTGTAGTATTGTTAATTCTATGCCACCAACAAGTCAAAATAGTGATTTAGAAAAATTATTTAACTGGACTTTATGGAAAGAAATTCCTATAAATGCTAAAAAACCTATTAAGTTTGTTCTTTCATTTCAAATTATCTTATAATTTTATTAAATCTAAAAGTCAATATAACACATATTAATGGAATAGAAAAGAAGCGTTATATATTCGGAATGAATGTTATGTAAAATATATTAAGAACTCCCCTCCTTCTCTTCAAGAATCAAATTTCTTTGAAACTGAAACAGATCCTGAAGTTCTTTTTAGAAGATCACTTTTTGGTTATTGTATAAGAACAAACACCTCTTCTTTATCTTCAGATCTCCCAATTTCATCAGATGTTATCCAATATTTAATGAAATAAAAATCTTTCATTTTTCTCTAATTAATCTTATTTCATTCCACACCAATCACACAAATTTTAATATTTCCATTTTATAATGGTATTTGACTATATTATAATTAATAGCACAATTATAATAAACATATAATAAAAATAATATAAGAAACCTGAGAGGAACTAAAAAGAAAAAATAACCCTAAAATTCAGACAATGGTTGTAGTCCCAAAGACCAGAAAGACCTATTGCCCAAGATGTGACAAACATACACCTCATAAAGTTTCTCAATATAAAAAGGGAAAAGATTCACTCCATGTCCAAGGTAAAAGAAGATATGATCGTAAACAACAAGGTTTTGGAGGTCAAACTAAACCAGTCTTTAAGAAGAAGGCTAAAACAACCAAAAAGGTTGTCTTAAAGATCGAATGTACTAAATGCAAGTATAAGCTCCAAAAATGTTTGAAGAGATGCAAACATTTTGAACTTGGAAATGAAAAGAAGGACAAATAAGAAATTATCTTGTTCATTTATTATTGGTTTAAGAAATATTTTTTTCTTGCAAAATATTAGAGTAATAAGAATTATTTTAAGATTTTTTACTTTCTTTTAATTTAATTATCTTCGGCGGTTTAAAAGAATAAAAATGAAAAAATTAAGAAAAAATCTTTGAAAAAAGTAACAAGTGAATAGATGATTGAGATTGTTTTGATGATATGGTGTGTTATGGGGCGATTTATCATCTTCTCTAATTTAACAGTTTTTGTTTCTGTTTGTTTAAAGAAGACACTTGAAATTATAGAAAGAGAATTAATAATTAATAGAATAACACTTTCAAATGTCATGAATGTCCAAATTATTCTCTTGACCAAGTTAATACTATTGAGTATAGACCAACTACCTGTAATAATGAAACAACTACAATTAATATGAAACTATTAGAGAATAGACCTAGTAGTGTTACAATGGCAATTTACAGTATAGATTTACAACTTAGTTATTCACTTGATTCATATGGATTACCATCATATATTGAAGTTATAGTTGGAGAGAATGAACCAGAAAGATATGAATTAGAAGATGAAGTTGTAAATGATGAATGTAGTGACTGTATTAAAAATAAAGAAATTACATATTCACCACCATACGGACAAATAGGAACAAAGATACAATTTAGAGGATTAGGAAATATCGTTTGTATTTCAAAGATAGAAGTAATACAATTTTTTACAATAGAGGCATTAAATATAATTGATTATTATCCAGTATTAGGACCAATAGAAGGAGGGACATATATTACATTTATAGGAAGTAATTTTAATAATAAAGAACAATATTATTGTTTAATGAATGGAATTAAAATAGAAAGTGAAAAAATAAATGAGCAACAAATAAGTTGTATTACTCCAAAAAATAAAAATCAAAGTCAAATTGAAATTCAAGTATTTAGTGAAAATTTTCCATTAACAGCATTAACAAATGTTACATTTGATTATTATGATGTTTTATTTGAAAGTGCAAGAATTTATAAAGACAACAAAGGATCTAATCAACAAATTGAAGTATGTGGAAAAGGAATAATTAAATCAAATAATATAGAATGTTTAATATCAAGTGAAGGGATTAATGAAACAAGAGTTGGAGGAATTTATTTAAATGAAGAATGTGTATTATGTTTTTATAATACAGAAGGAATAACTACACCAATCGAAATAATTATTTTATTAAATGGACAAAATAAATCAAATAGTGTAATACTTCGAATAAATCAAAAAATATCATATGGAATAATTATTCTTATTGTTTTAACAACTTTAATTATTATCCTTATTACAATTGGAATGTTTATTGTAATTTATAGAATTTATAATAAAAGAAAGAAAGAAATTATTAAAGGGTGGATTAATATTAATGAATTATATTTAAATAACAAAATCTCTACTAAATCTAAAAGTATTATTTGGATGGTTAGTTGGAAAGGTGTTAAATTTGTTTTAAAAGATCAAAAGATTGATAACTCAAATGAGTTTGAACAAATTAAAGAAAATATTAAAACAATAAAAGAAATTAGACATCCTTGTATTATTCAATATTTTGGTTATTCAATTGAATATCCTCATTTATATCTTTTAATGGAATTTATGCCAAAATATTCTTTATTTAATGTTTTACATTCTAATCTAAAAATTATTCCAATAGCAACAAAATTTAGAATTATTAATGAAATTTCTAAAGGATTGGCTTATCTTCATGACCTTAATCCTCCTATTGTTCATGGTAATTTAAATTCAAATAATGTTTTGGTTGAACAAAACTATTCAATTAAATTAAGTGATATTTCTCTTGGATTTAATTTATCATTAAATGATTCAATTCCTTGGAAAGCACCTGAAGTATTAACTGGTAATAAACCAACAACTAAATCAGATATTTATAGTTTCGGAATTATTTTATGGGAACTAATTACAAATCAAATTCCTTTTGATGACATTGATCTTAAAGATGACCTCATTCTAAATATTGTTCTTGGCCAACGCCCTCCTTTAATAAACTCAATTCCTTTTCCTTGTAAAGAACTACTATTATCTTGTTGGAAAATTAATACTGAACGTTTAATTTCTATTGATGAAATAGTTATGAAAGTGGAATCTTGGAAAAATACTCAATTTTAATATTTATAATTTGTAATGTTATTTGTATTTTACTTTTTTTGTTTTTTAATTCACTCTTTTTTTGTTATTATAGTTTGTTAAAAGTTAAAACAAAATAAAATTTCCTTTGAAATAATATAGGTTTTTTTGTTATTATTAAATGTAGTTAAAGAAAACAATTTTTAAATTAATGCTACTAAAATTATAAAACAAAAATTTTTTGTTATTTATTTTTTATTTTAAACAAAAAGAATAATAAAATAAACTAATAATAAAAGATAACTTGATAGATGAAGAGAAAACTTAAAGATAGTCAATATAAAATCAATAAGAACGCATTAAAAGAAACAAGGCTAC
Organism: Entamoeba dispar SAW760; assembly: GCF_000209125.1. NCBI lineage: Eukaryota > Evosea > Mastigamoebida > Endamoebidae > Entamoeba > Entamoeba dispar. The sequence goes on from NW_001855200.1 coordinate 11,545, forward strand.
AATACGCTTATGACTCAAATGGGAAAAAATTATTTCATGGTGCTTTTGAGGGAGGGAGTATCAGGGAAATAGAAAAGATTGAAACTGAACAATTTGAACCAACTGGATTTACATACTTTCAAGGTGGAAAAGGAAAAAAGATTGAATTAGGAATTGAGGATATTGTTGATGACGAAGATGGGATTGATTTTAAACAAAAAGAAAAAGAGATTGAAATGTTGATGAAATCAGGAATGAGTTTTATTGAGGCACAAAGATTTCTTAAAGACATCCAATGGGATGGAAAAGAAAGTATTATCGTTAAACGAAAAGGCAAAGATTATGAAGTAACATTCGGAAGGGAAGAGGAACAAGACAAAGTAATAGAAACTGAAAGTAATCAACTCTTAATTAATGAAGAAGTTGGTAAAGGACCAAATGAAACTAAAAGAAATGAAGAAGAAATTAAAAAGAGATTAAAAGATATTTCAATTAAAAGAGAGTTTGAAGATGGAAAAAAACAAAAACGGTACGAACTTTATCTTGAAGAAATTGGAAATAGAAATGGTAATTTAGGCAGGTTTACTGATCAAGAAAGAAAAGAATTCTCTGGAACAGCAATTGGAAGGTTGTGCATTGGAAAAGATGATCAGAGTCATCTTAATTGGTTAAATAAGTTTATTTCATCAACACAACTCCAGCATAAACAGAAAGAAGAAAAGACTGAGAAAAAAGATAAGAAAATTGAAAGAACTATTCAAAGCATTGAAGTCCCAATTCTTGTTAAAGAAAGGTTCAATATGTAGATTAGTTATAACAAAAAAAATGTTTATTATAGTACCTCTTTGTTTAAATCCTACATAATTGTTTAGTGTTGGTTAATATCTTATCATCACTTCTTTTATTTTTTAAAATAGACCTGATATAGTAACACGCAAAGGTATTATCTGTCATATCACCCTTATTTTTCCTAGTTCTGATGATTTTTAAAAAGGTTATTGAGTTATCGAACAAGTTATAACCTTGAATTTTTAGAAGAACAATCTGTACCATCATTGTTTTCTTCAATAACTCAAATATAAACACGATTTTAGATTTGGGTTGAGTGTAGATATTAAAGAAATGTATAATAGAGACTTTTTTAGCACAAACTGAAGTTTTTAAGAATAATACCATCTTGCATCACAAAACTCTTTGAATGTTTTAATTTATGAAGAAAAGAGTGACCAAAGAAATAGAGTTTTTGTAAGTCATGTGAATAGAGTAAAAAAGGATATTCTCTGTATGAAGCTAGAAACAATGAAAATATAATAGGGCTATTATTTACAAAACTTGATAAAGAATAACATAAAAATTATCGTCTCAAATTAAATTAACCAATAAACATATCATAATGTGTTAAGTCAAAGTTTTTGAATAAAGAATAAGAAAGTAACAATAATTTCTTTTGTTTTTTATTCTGTAGTTTTGTTATTAATATTTGAATAAAGAGGTGTGGATTATATTGGAATAAAACAGTGAGGCAAATTATTTATACCCTTTATACTGTTTATTCTATTTGTTTCATAGATTCTTATTACAACACATACAACACAACAAATCACATCGTCATTATGATTAAATTAATTCCAATGACTCTTCTAAATAAAATCAAACAAGACATAAATAACATAATGAGATGAGAATGATAAACAGAAATGATGAAATAGAAATTAAACAAGAATGATGTGAACTTGTTCTTTTTCTGTAAATTCGTGAAATTCCTTTTTCTCTTTTTTCTAAAAATTGAACTTAATATTTTTATTATTTTTTATATTATTCTTTCTATTAATTTATTATTTATGAATTATTCACATTTTTGATTATTAGATCCTTTTGATGATTCATTTTATGAACATTTCATTTCTTCTCTTATGTCAAGATGTGTTGTTTATAATAACTTATTAATTGTTGTGATGATTAGTTCTTCAAAATGAAAAGACACTGAATTAAAAGAAATGATGATTGGAATTAGAAGAGAAAGAACAGAATGGGAAATGAGATTTTTAAGTTATTTACAATTGAAAGAATAAAAACAGTTGATCAAGAATATCAGATGATTAGAGAAAAGTCCATCGAATCAGAAAAGAAGCTATTCTCAACACTACAAAATATTATCAAACTCAAAAACATACTTCATGAAGCTGCTTTACTTCAAGTTGAGATTTCTTATTCATTATGTGAAATGACTTTAAACAATCTCAAAGCAACACAACTGACTAACTCTATTTTGAATGCATCACAGGATATTCTAACTCAACAAAATCACTTCAATTCATTCATCAAAGATAATATAGAAATCCCTCTCCATTCATTTCTTAATCAATTCAGAATGTTAAGTAGACGAGATTGTGAGTTAGAAGAAAAAGAGAAAGAAGTTAGCATGTTCTTATTTAATTTCCATCACCAAAAAATATCAAGAAAGTAAAGAAGAATATTTAGAAATGAGAAACGAATTAAAGAATGATAGAAACATGCTTCTTAAAACATTTCCAGAGATAGCAGAGAGTATTGGTAAAGGATTTATTAGAGAAGGATGGGGATGTCTTCTGATGAATAGTAGAATTTGGGAGAGAGTAAGTCAAGGTCTTTGGAAAGATGAAGAAAAGAGTATTTTAGAAGTGAGTGATGTCATCACCAATTCAATCAAAACACATTCCATTCAAAACAACATCACCAGAAAACCAACAAATGTATTTCATGGAAGGGTTGTTTATAGTTATAATCCACAAAATGAAAGTGAATTGAAATTAGAAGAAGGAGAATGGATCACAGTAATTTCTACAGAAGGAGAATGGTGGGAAGGAGAAAGTAAAGGGAAAATAGGAATATTTCCATCTCATTATGTTGAACGAGATGTTAAAATCAACTAAGAAAGTATTTGTGGATTAATTTATTAAAAAACAAATGATGAATATTATATAATGAAATTGAATGTTTTTAATATGAATATGATAAATAAATATGAATAAATGAGTATAACATGTTATTCATAAGAAAATAGTAATACAGAGAATGATAAATTCTATAACTAAAATATTAAAACAACAGAAAGATAAGATGTGAGTCAATTAATGATGATAATAAACATCAGAAACATATAAATAATAAGGATATGTTTATAACAAAGAGAGAAATAATGAATAACAAGAATATAAATAAACGAAGAGAATATTAAATGAGTATTTTGAAAATAAGAAGAATAAGAAAATAACAAAGAAAAGAATAAATGTGATTTTAAATCAAACTAAAGATAAAAGATAAATCAAATAAAATGAAAATAAATAACATAACAATGAGAATAAACATACTTATATTATAATAACACAAATATTTTTGAAGAAATAGAAATGATATTGTTTTCATATTTTTTAAGAGAAGAAATCATATTATTTCATTAACAATCATTGATTAGAATATAATTAATTATATTTTTCAATAATACAAAATTCTAGTAATGTAGTATTCAATAACATATTTACATTCATAGATAATTTAATTTTGTAATTTCATTGATTATTCTTATTATAAATCATCAATAATTAACAAGATATTCATCATTCTATAAAACTTATTTGTTTAACTCCTTATTAACAACTAAAATTATTTTATTATCTCAATTATATGTTTATTTAATAACAATAAAACTAGATTTAACTCATTGGTTATTAATAATCAATTATATTCTACAAATTATCACTAATAATAGTATTTGATGTAAAGAAACGTATTCTTTTCAATGTAATTGAATTTTGATTTTCTACACATGGAAAATACTTAGAAACATCACAATACGAATTAGGTTCCTTCATATAAATGACATTAATATCTTTAGAGAATGAACAATTTAATTGGTTATCAACAGAAAAAGCAGAGGGACAATTAAAAATGATAGTTGAATCTAATGGGATGTAAACAGATGTAGTGAGTATCCGATAATCAAATGTATTTATTTCATCACTTTCTAATGAACAAGAAAAGATGTAATGGTGTTGATCTGTTATTCCAATTCCCATATATGATGGTGCTTTTGATATATAACAACCAAAACAATTATCCTCATCATCTTCTGCAACAAAATAAACATCTCGTTCTCTTTGGATGTAATTAAATATTGTTTTAGATGTTAATAAACTATTATTTGAATCATATAAAGTTAATACTTCTTTATTAGAGAGAATATT
>NW_001855200.1:15846-19309 GCF_000209125.1 Entamoeba dispar SAW760
TTTTAGAAAGTAATAATGATATATAATTAACATAATAAAAGTAATATTTAGTGATTAATAGTATTTAATGTTAAATAACAATATTATGTATTTTCAATTATCAATTTATTATTACATCACATTCATTGAAATTTAATGAAATTCTAACAAACAAATAATAAAATATTATGAATAAGATGATATTTAAATTATATTTTCTATAAATGTTTTAGTAAAACAATATAACTTTCTCTATCCATTTTCACTGTGTATTTCAACTAAATGAATTTATCAATTTTTTATCAAAGTATTTATTGTAATATTGTTTATAATTAATTCAAATAACTTGATTATTGATTCTAATAATAATAATTCTCATAACACTATTTTATTACTCAAAATATTATAATTTTACCAAAATATTATATTTTATTTATATATTAATTCATCCTTTATTAAACACTTGTTATCATTTATTCATTAACTATTATTGTTATTATCACATATTATTTTTACATTCAAATGAAAATTATTAATAAAATAAAATTATTAAATATTTTTTGGTCATTATTGAATATATACTAACATTAATATAATTTTTATATCTTTATTCATTGAATTGAGTTGAAATAATTATTTATTGAAAGGATTTATAATAACAAATAAATTCATTCATATTCATATTTTCATAAATGATTATAATATGTATTTTCTTTCATTTTTAATTCATCTTTTATTATCTCGTAATTTAATTAATATGTATTGTTTTTTTATTTTTATTAATAAATATCAAATAGATCCTTTTATAAATTCAGAATATACATTATATTTTGTTGTCATGCTTATTGAATAATGTAATAGAGTGTTGTAAAGAAAATCAAACAAGACACAGATATTCATGTTCAAAGAAAAGAAAGAATGAAATAACAATAAAATGAATAATAATAATAGTAAAAGAAATAACAAGAGAAAAATGAATAGAAAAAGAAGAATACAAAGAAAAACAAATAAGAAACAATGTAAATATAATGATAATAAACATTATACAAATAAGAAATCTAAATTATTAACAACAAATGAAATTCAAAAGAAAATTTAAAGAATAACAAGAAAATGGGAGAAAGGAGAATAATCAGAATTGCTTAAAAAGTATGAAGATAAAGAAATGGTATAATATTCTCCAAGAATTATATTCAATAATACATAATAAAATAATAAATAAAAACAAAGAAGAATTCAAAAATAAAACAAAAGATGAAGATATTAAAAGAATCGAAGAAGAAATCAAAAACAAAAATCAATCAAAGAAATGAAATAAAAGTACAATAATAATAAATTAAAAATAACATAAATAAAAACACAAGATAAAGAAGAAGAATATAACAAATAAGAAATTAACACACTTCAAAATAAAATCAAAGAAATAGAAGAAAATATCAAAGAACTTCAAACAAAAATGAAAGAAGAAGAACATCATCTCAAATGAAATGATTCAAAAAAAAACACGAGACACAATTAGGAAAGAGTTTGAAGAAGAAATAAAAAAGATTCAAACACAAATAAACAATATTAAAAATACATATAATGAAATAAGAAAACTCTAAATTAAAATAATAAAATATTTCATTACAATGAAAAATAAATTAAATATAAAATAGAAATAACACAGAAATATGAAATAAAGATAAAATCATCAACACTCTTCGAGTTAATTATGAGAAGTTGAATAAATATGAGATGAAGAAGAATGTTGAGTTGTTAAAGAAGAACATAAGAGATAAATAAAAACAAATCACTGTATCAAAAAAGTGGAATTGAAAACTATGAGACTGAAGAAAAAACAAAAGAAGAATTAGACAATACACAAAGAGAAAATGAAGAACAAAATCAATTAATATCAAATCATCATCAATTTATTGTTTATTTTTTATTTCAGAAATAGAGAAGAAGAAAACAATGACATTAATGATAAATACACAACCAATATTGAGAACATCATCATCTGGGACAATATAAATGATCAAAACTACAACTATGAAAAATATAATATTAGAAATAAAAGAACAAAACACTAAATATCAAAAACAAGAAATGATAATCAATCAAGAAGAGAAGAAAACATAACAAATCAAACAAATATAAATTTAATTGATGTGTTGTATTGTTTTGCAATTATTTTGTTAAATAAGAAATTAATAAATGAACATAAAAAATAAACTAATTATAGATAAATAACAATAATATTAAATATTATTATTTTATTATTAGTTTTATTATTTATTATTGTTATTTATACAATAAAAAAAGAAATAAAAATAATAAAATAATAAATAAAATGAAGTGTTATAAACGTGTATTTAAGTATTTAATCATCTGATTTTAATCTGATATTCATTAAATTAAAATGGAAGAGTTAATAAACAAGAATACTCTATTCTTTAAAGAAGAAATAGAAACACTTCCAAATATTCAACAATCAATTGTTGATATTAATAAACATTATCAATATTATTTAGGAAGTATTAAAAATGAAATATTTGAAATAAAACCAGATGAAACATATTCAGAAGCTATTAAAATGGGAGAAGGAATAATTGATAGGATTGATGAAACAGAAAGAATAAGAAAATTAGTAATAGAAAAAAGTCAAGAAACAATTAAAACAATAGAAATAATAAAGAATAAAATAAACAAAATAATAGAAGAATGTAATTCAGATGAAGAAATACTAAGTAAAACATGGAATGAAATAATAGATAAAATCATTTCAATTGAAGAAATGAACATGAAAGATAAAATATTCAGAACACCGAAAGAAAAAGATAAAATCACAGAAGAATTTAACAAAAAGAAAAAAGAATGGAAAACACAATATAGTGATTATTTTGAAAGGAAGAAGATAAAAGAAGAAGAAAAGAAAAAGAAACGAGAAGAAAAGAAAAGAATAAGAATAAGAAAAAAACAAGAAAAAAGGATCCAAGAAAAAATACAACAAATAGAAGAATGGACAGAAAGAAGACTATCCAATATAATATTTGATTCAAATAATGATGATTGGGATAAGAATACATCAGTATTTGATCAAAGAATAAAGAATAAAGAACATATAATAATTATTATTGAAGATGAAGATGGAAATAAATTTGGAGGATATGTTAATGTGAAAATTGATAAAGTTAATGATTATATAAAAGATTCAAAATCATTTTTATTTTCAATAGAATCAAAAAGAAGAATAAAAGGAATGAAGAAATTTGATATTAAAGATTCACAATATGCATTTAAATTAAATAATCAATCAGATGATTATTTGTTTATGTTTGGGTATTATGATATTGTTGTTTTTAAAGAAAATAATAAAACATATTCATGTTGTAATCAATATTCATTTTCATATAAAGGAATATCAAACACATTTTCTAGAAAACAATGTCCAGAATATTTCACACCACAACGAATTATTGTAATGAAAGAAATAATTTAT
>NW_001855200.1:19409-29817 GCF_000209125.1 Entamoeba dispar SAW760
GAAAAGAAATGTTGAGGCATTGAAATAATGATAATAAATAAAAAATTAAAATCAAAATTAAGAAAACAACAACATTTTACTTGAAATTAATAAAATAAGAATAAAAAAATCAAAACGTTGAATATTTTTAGATATAACAAACCAAATAGAATTGTTTCTTTTATTCTTATTATTTTATATCTTTCATTTAATTATTAGATTATTTGTACTACGCTTTCTATTTTATATATCATTTATTAATTGATTTTTTATATCTTCTATTTATACTTCTTTCTATACTTCTTTAATACCACTCTTTTCATTACTCATCATTCTTACAAAATATGTATTTTAATTGAATTTTATTCGTTTCCTGTAATTGTATTTATCATTTCTTCCTGTTATATTAATAATAATTTGATTAGAATAATTTATTGATATTGCAAGACTAATTTAAGATAGTTATTATTTTTGTAATATAATTCATTTATATAATAATGCCACTGTACCCAAAAGTTATTTTAATATATTTGTTGTTTATTTGTATTCATTTGAGTTATTATGAAGAAAAACAATAAAAAATAAAACATTGTAGTATCAAATGGTATATAATAATATGTTTTCTAAAAAAATATCAATCAACAAAGTATAACTACAAAACTATCGTACTAAAAAGTTGTTTAAATATTTTATTTAAACAAATAAAGTTTGTTGACATTTTAAATAAAACAAACAGACATTGAGTAGGGTATTAACTGAAGAATTATTAAACTGAAATTTTATTATTAAATCAAAGAATCTGTATAATTAATAAACAATAAACTTGAAAAATATAATGTAGATAATAATAAGAAGTAGTAAATGAATAAAAATAATAAACCAAAACATAAACAATAAACAAAAAAATAATATAACCAATTAAAAAAAGAGTTCATTTGTTTTGTTACTAATTAATATTTATTATATTGATTTGTAATAATTATACTTATTTAATAATTTAATAAAAGAGAGATAAATAAAACATAAAACCAAATAAAATATTTTAACCAACAATTCATTAAACAATATTATTTTTTTAGAATAGTTTTGAAAAAGAGGATGCATATAAATAAAGATAATGCACTAATTTTTTTAAATTGAAAATATCATTTAAATATTTCAAATAATAAATTATGTTTTATAATACACAAATAAAGGATGGAAAAAAGAATTGAAGAAGAAGAAAAAAGAAAAGAAAAGAACTTAAAAGAACTGAAAAAAAGTATTAAACAAAGTAATGTTCTTACTTGTTTTATTTATTTGTTTAAGTTATAGTCAGTTATGCACACCAAGTAGAGCTCCGTACAAAGATGTAGTAAACGGTTATACACTTAAGTATGTTCAGGCCATTGCAAGACATGGAGATAGAGCTCCAGGAGATTCATTTTATGGAGACAATGGAGAATTTCGTTGTGACACATTAGAAGAGTCACACATTTATATGAATAATGGAAATAAAGTGTCCCATACAGCATCTTCTAAAGCAACAGTAATTGATAAAAAGAATAATCCATTTGCAGAGAATTATATGTGGAAAGGAAGTTGTGAGCCAGGACAATTAACACCAGAAGGAATAACAATGCACTATCAGTTAGGAAAACATTTTGACGAAATATATAGAAAACATCATCAATTATTACCAACATACTTCGACCCATCAATTGTTAAAATTAGGGCATCAGCTAAAGTAAGAACATTACAAAGTGCACAAGCATTTTTACAAACATTTTATCCACTTGAAAGAAGAAAAAGTGTAATTGATATAGAAATAAAAACAAGACCATATGAAATTGAAACACTAAAACCAAATAGAAATTGTTGTCCTAAAATTAATGAATTAGAAGAAAAAATAGCAACAAATGAAGATATTGTTAAAAGAAGAGAAGAACCAACATTTAAAAATGTATTTAATAAATTATATAGAATTACTGGATTTGAATCAGGAACATCATATTTATATGATTATGTTGATTTAATAACAGCTCGTATCTGTCATAATGTTACTCTTCCTTGTAAAGATAATGAGTGTTTTACAGAAGATGATTATAAAATTCTTGTTGATGAATATTTATATGAAAATAAATATTTCTTTAATAATGAAATTGCCCCATATCAACTTGGATTCTTTATTGATGAAATGTTAAATGACACTGACGAAGCATTAAATTCAAATATCGTTTATCAACATTATTCTGCACATGATACTTCAATTTATGGTATTTTAGCATTACTTGAATATGACACTCAAATAGCTATTCCTTATGCATCTACTTTAGTATTTGAATATTATACTAAAGATAATCAAATATTTGTTAGAACATTGTTAAATGATGAAGTATTAAAATTAAATAAATTATGTACTTTAACTGACGATATGTGTTCTCTTAGTGAATTTGAATCTAAATTACGTGCTAAAGTTCCTCAATACTCTTCATGTAATGATGTTACTATTAAGAAACCAAGAATAATTTCTAGAAAAGGATGGTACACCCACAATTAATATTTTAATTGAATACTTTTTTTTTACTAAATAATGAAAGAGTTTTGTATAAAATATTAAAAATAACATTCAAAGAGATATTTTTAAGTTTATTAAAGATGGTTTATAAAAACGATTAATAAAGACATAAAAAACTAAAAAAAAAGGAAAAAAAAAACATTAAACAAAAGAAGGAGAACTTAAAAATCAATGAGTGAATCTATAAACGTTATAGACCCATTAACAAAGCCAATTGAAAAGAACAACACAGAGAAAGAAAAAGGAGAAGAAAATGAAGAAGGAAAAATAAAAGAAAAGATAAGTAAAAGAGAAAGAATAGTAGATGAGATATATACAACAGAAGAGAGTTATGTGAAGACATTAGAGCAGTGTATTGAATATTATTACAAACCATTTCTTCAGTGTAGTGAATTAAATGAAACAAGAAAAAACGAAATATTTTTATATTTACCAGAAGTTCTTTCAACAGCAACAGCATTTTTAAAAGATATGGAGAGTTATAGAAATAATAAAATATTAGAAAATAAAGTGGTTGATTGTTTTAAAAGATTTATACCTTATTTAAAAGTATATAAAATGTTTATTGGAAATAATGAAATTTGTTTACATGCATTAGCAGCAATAGAAAAAAGTCCTATTGTTCTTTCATTTCTTGAACAATGTCGTGTTAAAATTCCTGGTAAAAATCAACAACCATTACGGTCTATTCTTATTATGCCAGTCCAACGTATTCCTCGATACGTTTTATTGTTAAAAGATCTTTTAAAAAATACTGATGTCACTCATTCTCAATATCCTATTATTCAAGGCGTTTTAAAAGAAGTAGAAGAATTGGCTCAAGTTTGTAATGCCGCTTTATTAAATACTGAAAGAATGTTAAAAATGTTTAAAATAAGAGATTCTATTCGTGGTTATTCTGGTGAATTAGTTAATTCTTCTAGGTATTTTGTTAAAGAAGGTTTTCTTACTAAACAATGTAGAAAAACTCCTAAACCAAGATATTTCATTTTATTTAATGACCAATTAATTTATGGAACTGAAACTATGGGTATTGTTACTGTTTCTGATGATAGAATTATTGACTTATTAGATTGTATTATTACTGATATTCAAGACTCTCCTACCCGTAAATTTGCTTTTCAAATTCAGTCTGGTAATCGTAGTTTTGTTGTTTTCGCTAAAAACCAAGAAGATAAAAAAGAATGGCTTGACGCTTTAAATAAATCTATTGAAAAACAAAATGGTACTATCACTGCTAAAAATACAAGAAGTACTGTTGTTCGTCCTGTATTTAAACCTGATAATGAAGCATTAAATTGTGAATTATGTCATATAGATTTTACATTTGTAAGAAGAAGACATCATTGTAGAGCATGTGGAAGATGTATTTGTGGAGAGTGTAGTAAATGGAAAATGCCAATTCCACCAAATAATACACTAGAAAGAGTGTGTGCAAAATGCTTTGATTTATATAATAAAAATCGATTGAAACAAAAAGACATATCAACAAGAGAAAAAAGATTAGATACTGAAATGTCAAAACGTTCTATTTTTGAACAACAAAAGATTTTATCTGGAGGTGATATTAATGATTCTCAACAAAACGATGATTGGCAAGAATTCGAAGATATTGAGTTTGATAAAAAACCTTCTCCTAGGTCTCTTTCTTCTACTTCTGTTCCTCCTTCTCAACCTTTACAACCTAAACGTTCTCCTTCTCCTGTTGTTGGTAGTACCCTTCAAAAAACTCCATTACAACATAGTGCTTCAATGCAATCAGTTCCTTCTTCACATCACCCTGAACCAAAAAGAAAACCTCCTCTCCCTCCAAATAAACCAATTCCAACTCCTCAACCTAAACAACAACTTTCACATTCAGGAGTTGCTTCTTCTTCAAATCTTTCAGTTACACAACCTCCAAAAAAAATGCCTCCACAAGTTCCAAATAAGTTAAGAACAAGTGAATCTACATTAACTCAATCAGCTCCTTTACATCAAAAAAGTCTTTCACGTTTATCTGAAAACAATAGACTATCCTATAAATCACGTCCTTTACCTCAACTGCCAGTAAAACCTGACACTTCAAAACCTGAAATTATTTAGTTTAATACTATAATAACCATTCAAATAAATGTAATTGGATTTAAACAGTAATATTTTTTTTTAGAAATAAATTAAACTAAATAAATAAACTAATTTACTATTAATTTTATTATTTAATAAAATTTCATGAACGAAAAATTTAAGAATGAAATTCATTGAAAAGAAGTACAATATTAATAATTATTCAATTTTTAGTAGTGAGTACCACGTTAAAAATGCAAAATCAAACATAATTATCATGCATGGATTTAGAGGGTACTCTGGGCCATTAACAGAATTAGCAAAATATTTTGTTCAAAATAAATTTTCAGTATTTATGTTTGATTTTCCTTATCATGGAAGATCATCAGGTAAACCAAAAACGTATTTTAATAATGTAGATGAATTAGTTAATATAACAAATGAATATATTAATATTATTAAAATTTCAACACCATCTCTACCTTTATTTGTACTTGGTCATTCATTGGGAGGACTGATTACTTGTATTATTGCAAGAACAAGATCTGATATTACTGGTGGAATAGCTATTGCCCCTGGATTAGTTTTAAAAACAAAAATCGTTTATTGGTTTTATTATCTTTTAATGATACTTCTTTTTTTCTTTCCAAAGATCTTTATTCCTTGTCCTTCAAATCACAAAATATTCCCTAATGATGAATTATTCATTAAATATCATTCTGACCCCTTTATGTTTAATGGAAATTTGGCTTTAAATTCTGTTTTTCAAATAGCTAAAACTGGAGATTTTGAAAAAGACACTGACATTACTATTCCTTTTTATATAGAACATGGCGATGCTGATTCTATTGTTGATGTTAGTGGAAGTAGGATCAAATCACTTCATTTGAAAAACTCAAAAAGTAAATACATAGAATACAATAAAATGAACCATTTACTTTTTACTGAAAATAATTACCAAGAACAATTTGCTTGTTTTGTCGAATGGATTAATAAAGTTATTGAAGAAGAATAATTATAATTTTTTTTATATTACTTTCATTTGATTGAAAAAATTGATAGAACTTCATCACTTAAATATGACTTTTGTGTTATAATATTTATCTCTGCATAATGTGGCATTATTTTCTTTCAATATATCATTAAATGATGATTAATTTAACTCTTAGATTTTTTATCTTAAATTGAGAGAAGTTTAATAGATTTATATTATTTTATCATCAAAAGATTAAATACAGAAATATAATTATTTTTTAAATAGGATTTGTAAATAAATAAAATAATATTCGTTGTTTTAAAATATTTATTTATATTTTTATTTTTAGAATCTCATTCTAATTAGAATTCAACAGGTATTCTAAGACAGATGTAAATTGTAATATTATCTCATTTATCAGAAGATATACCTACAATCAATTAAAATGAAAGAAATAAAATTGAAGAATCCACAAAAAGAACTGTTAGTTCTGATTCTGTTATTTGTGGTTCTTGTAATGATTGTTGGAAATCGAGCTAATCTAGTATTTAGACTACTTCTTAGTAATAGATATCAATTAAGTTATATTACTAAAGATGAAATTAAGAATAATTTCGTTAGTTATTTTAATTTTCAAATCAAAGAGTTAAATGAATTTATTAAAAGCCTTGATGTCTTTATATTTTTATTAAATTTAAATAGAAGAATAGATGAATTTAAAAAGTTCTATATCAGGTAGTAATAAAAAAAAACTTATGTAAGTTATTTATTCCATGTTGTTGTTTATTTATCCTTGGTCATAATTGTATTTGTATTTATAAAAAGTAGTTTACAAATGTTTTATATGAACTCCTTTGAATTTAAGTATGGTAGAAATTTATATCTAATAAATGAACCAAAACAAAAAAGATTTTAAATTAAAAAGAATAAGATGGCTTAATCTAAAAAAAAGTATGATTATCATTAATACTTTGAATTCTCTTTTGTATTCTATTCTAATCACTTTCTTTCATTTAAGCTATTTGTTTTAAAAAGGAATAAATCTCTTTTTTAATTTAATAATACAAACCAATTGAATATTAGTTATTGTTGACAAAAGTTATTTATTATCCGAAAAAAAATGATAATTATTTACTTATTAATAACAGCAATAAAATGAAATAAAAGAAATACCAAAGGATTTAGATATTGAATAAAATTGTTTTAATACATAATAATGACTTAATACAGAATGATTTTAAATATTATGAAAGTGATAAAATAACTCTTCTCAGAACTATGGAAATTATTTCAAATTTACGAAAAGTCTTCCTTTTTTATTTTGATTAAAATTTTAATTATTTTTTTACAGTAGTATTAAATTTGATATGTAAAACTAAACTTGAAATAACAAAAAAGTTATAGAAAAGTCATAAAAAGTAAAGGAGATTTAAACTAAGAAATCTTCAAATCAAAACATTCGTTATGACTTATCAACCAGTCGAAATTACTACTAACAAAATACCAGTTACTAAAGAACATTATTATCATGGTTTAGAATTAATTAGTCAAGGAAAGGCTGCACTAATAACACTTGCAGGTGGACAAGGAAGTAGACTTGGATTTGAACATCCAAAAGGAATGTTTGTATTACCATTTGAAACACCAAAATCAATATTCCAAATGACATCAGAACGATTATTAAGACTTCAAGAATTAGCAAGTGAATATAGTCATCAAAAGAATGTAATGATTCATTGGTTTTTAATGACTAATGAAGAAACAACAGAAGAAATTAATAACTATTTTAAAGAACATCAATATTTTGGATTATCTTCTGAACAAGTCCATTGTTTCACACAAGGAATGCTTCCAGTTGTAGACTTTAATAGTAAACCATTGTACGAAAAGAAAGATAAAGTTTTTATGGCACCAAATGGAAATGGAGGATTATTTAAAGCATTAAAAGATAATGGAATATTAGAATTTATGAAAAAGAAAGGAATCAAATACTCAGTCGCACATAATGTAGATAATATATTATGTAAAGATGTAGATCCAAATATGATAGGATATATGGATTTACTTCAATCAGATGTTTGTATTAAAATTGTTAAAAAATCAATAAAAGAAGAAAAAATTGGAATATTAGTAAAAGAACAAGAAAGAATTAAAGTAATTGAATACACTGAATTAACTGATGAATTAAATAAACAATTACCTAACGGAGAATTTATTTACAATTGTGGACATATCGCAATTAATGGATTTTCAACATCTTTCTTAGAAAAAGCTGCAGAATATCAATTACCATATCATATTGCTAAGAAAAAAGTTCCATTTATTAATGAACAAGGAGTACTTATTCATCCTTCAGAAAATAATGCGATTAAAAGAGAAATGTTTTTCTTTGATGTTTTTCCTTTAGCAAAAAACATATCAATTTTTGAAATTCAAAGATTTATAGAATTTAGTGCTTTAAAAAATTCGTTAAATGAAAGTTTTGATAATGTTAATACAGTGAAAAAAGATTGGTATCGTTTAAATATTTATTACCTTAAAAAAGCTGGAGCTATTGTTGATGATTCAAAGAGTTCAATTTGTGAAATTAGTTTAAGAAAAACATTTGAAGAAGAAGGTTTAATAGAGTTTAAAGGAAGAACAATTCAACTTCCTTTTATTCTTAATTAAATAACGTTCTTTTTTATTTTATTTTCATTGACAAGAGCAAATAGAAAAATAAATAATGAGATTTGATATAAAGAAAAAATCGTAATAAAAAATAAGAGAGTTAATAAATAATAAAAATAAGAAACAACTTAGTATTTATTATAGAAAATTAATAATAAAATATTAAATAAAATAATCTAAAAGAAATAAAATAAAAAGAAAGTAAAAAAGAATTAAAGAGAAATTTGTTCATCAACTAAAATACCTTCTTCAGGTTGTTCTTTAATAATAATTTCATCGTCATCATTATATTCATTAACTTCCATGGAAACTTCAGTTGGATGAGATATTTCAAATTTCTTAGACTTACGATTTAATTCTTGTTTATCATTCTTTACCATTAATAATGCCATTGCAAAACAATATAAATTAAAGTAAACAATTGAAGCTAAATAAATTGATGAAGCGTCATACCCATCAAACAATAATATACTTAATACAATAATAAAAATGAATACAATGATGATATTAAATACACTAAATCCAATAATTCTTCTTGACTTTTCACCTAATTTATGTCTTTCTGTGAATGTTCTAATCAAAGAGAAGATTAACCAAAATGCATAAGTTAAAACAATTAACAATACAATGACTCCTAATATAATTAATACAGCATTAGATGTTCCTGCAATTAAATATTTAATGTCATATACTTTTTGTGTAAAAATAAAGCAACATAATGTAATAAATATTATTCCAACAAAAATAACTCTTACACCAATAAATTTAAACCATAATGTTGTTGTACTCATCTTATTTACTGGTTTTCTTAACGAATCAAATATAATTAATATATAAAATAAAAAGAATGAAATTGCAAATGATTCAGCAACTGATGATATTAATGAAAAGAACCAATGGTGTGCTTGATATTCAATCAATGCTAATGGGTTATTAAATAATAATAAAATATACATTAATGTAAATGTTAAAATTTGTTCAAATATCCATTCTTTTATTGGAATAGTTCTCATACAATACATAAATGTCATTAATTGAATACTTCCAACACAAACAAAAGCAATTCTCCAAAACAATTCTGTAACAGTGAAGAAACTATTTGATGTCATGAGTGTTAATGTTGGTTTCATAGTAATTTCATCTTTATATGAGTTGTCTGTTTGGAAGATAAAATAATAAAAATGATAATCTGCTTTAAACTTTAATAAGAAATCACTTTTACATGACTTTTCTGAACATTCAAAATTAATATTCATCGTTTCTGTTAATTCTGGATCTACACTTTTCATTGCTTCTTCTTCTGAATATCCTCCAAGATAATAGTGAATTGGAACTACAAATGTTTTTTGTGTTGTTAACTCTTCACTTTTTATTTCTGCAGATAAACTAATTCTTGCTTCATAATTAAATCGTGAAAAATATCCAAATTGAACTTTTACTTTATCGTATTGAACTGCATCTTTTTCTTTATTAAAAGCATTGTACCCAATGCATTGTTTAGAATCAAATTTCTCAGTACTATTACATCTCCATAAATCCATAGAATTTTCTATTATAGTTGATGTGAAAACTGTAGCTAAAACACTTAATAACACAGCCAATATAGAAAATATTACTCCAATAATAATAAGTCCTTTTCTATCTAATGAACTTAATAATGTCTGTTTATTATCAAAAATCCCCATTATTTTTTGATTTTTTAAGTTCTGATTTTTTTATCTCTTTTTAATTTTATTATAAAATAGTTTTTATTTATTATTAAATAATTTATTTAATAATGTCATAGATCTACTTATTATTTTAAAGATTTACTAACAAAAGTTTAATGGACTTCCTTTATTAAACATTTTTTGTTTTATTTCTTGTTTAAGTTAATTGATGAATAACAATTTAATAATTCATAAGAAACTTGAATAAGTATTAATAAGTTATTTATATTAATATTATATGTAATGTTCTTGTCATTTGAAACGACTTTATTCCTTTAATCATTTGGATATGCGAAGTTCTGTTTGTTATTTATTTAATTATTTCTTCCTAGTTATTATGAATTTAGGAATTCATTATAATTTTTTAATTCAATTAAACACTTTATTTTTTCTATCTACTTTCCAACAACAGTAAATTTTGTAAGTAATAATTTTAATGATAAAGTTGTGTATTATATTTTACGGAAATTA
>NW_001855200.1:29917-62722 GCF_000209125.1 Entamoeba dispar SAW760
TACTAATGAATTTTTATAGTTGTAATTGTCATCATCATTTTCTCTTACAGTTTCTATTTTCATTCATTTTTTATCATTTTCATCTCTTGACTGATATTATTTATTGTACATCTTTGTCTCAATTTTTTATATATATTTGTTGTCATACCTTCTGTAGTGTATCTTTTTTTAATAATTTATTCATGTGAAATAAGAAGAGATAAAATATAAATTGAGTTCTGTTTCTTTCTTTATTTGCTATTTCTATCATTTGATAAATGAATAATCGTTGAGGTGAATATAGAGCGAAAGAAGTATCAATGAGCATTATTTAAAAGAGAATGAGCTACTGGAGTTAACCTTCCCTAATCAAAATGAAATAGAAACCTCAAGACTCGTTGAAACTTACTTTATTAATTCTTAATTGGGAAGTGAGTGTAGCTATTCATATTCCCTTTTTTTAATTTCTATTTCAAATAAAACATGACAACAAAGCATGAGTCATTCTATTTCAATTTCAATGATTCGTTGTGGTATAAATTTATCTGGATATTGTTTTCCATAAAATATATTTGTTATTCTTTTCTTTAAAAATGAACACTAATCACAAATATGATTTTGTTTTATTATTTTCTTTATAAACATTAATATCATAAAAGTTGTTCATCACTAACACCAATTAATGTTCCAACAACAATTTGTGAAATAAAATACCAATGTTTTAATACATATTTGTCATTAAAATTAATCATTATTCAATAGTTAATTAAATCATTTTGATTGGAGTATTTTTATGATATGGTTGTAAAAAAGATTTAAAAAAAATGAATAAATAATACCAAGAAATTATTTATAATAAATAGCAACTAATGAAACAATATAGATAAAACAATAACAAATAAAATGGTTTGAAATAAAAATAATTTATAAATGATTATATTTTAATTCCTTTTCATTTCGCTTTGTTATTTTATTCATCCTTTTTTCTTCTTTATATGTGTTATTTCATGTTATTTTCATTTCTATTATTTTTATAAAATATCTCTTAGTAAGAATCAAAAAATTCATTTTATATGAATCAGAATTTATATCTTTTAATGAAATTTTGACTCACAAACTTTCTATATTTAAAAATGATAGTCTAAAAATATATTTATAATTGAAATAAAAGAATTATTTAGAATTAACAGTTAACAGAACCATGGTTAAATAAAATTTTAATTAGATAACCTCAGTTTACTTTAGTTCTAATCCCTATAAATAAGAAGAGACCATTTTTGTGTATTTATTTTCATCACTCTTTTTTACATTCATTAATTTCTTGAATCTATTTATTCTTTTTATAACACTAATAAGTGATTTTTTTAGCTTATCCTTTAATAACTTTATTTGTGAATAATCAACACCTACAAATAATTGTTTTCCAATAATATATGTATTGAATAAATCATTTAATAGACCTTTAATTTCGATGATAACACTTAACACTTCTCTTATTTCTCTTGGGACCTCACTATTTTTCGCGAGGCATTTAAGCATATCTAAAAATACTTTAGTAAAATCTTTTTGAGTAATTCTAAACATATCTTTTAGAACAGTTATTAACTCTTCCAAATATTCAGGAGTGTCGGTATAATCCTGATAATCAATGTTAATGTCATGGTTATAGTATATACCAAAAGAATTAATTTCAGATAGAACACCACACAATATATTAACAGATATTAAAAGAAAAAACATAATGAAAAAAGTTCAAGTTCTACCTTTTTAAACCATTGAATCATTTTAATGATTTTTAGAAAAACTAAAAGTACAAAATAATAAGCTTTATTATATGATAAATATCATTAAGAAAATAGTTTTCTAAAAAAAAAAGGGAGATCTTTGATGTATAATATTAGTGGTGTTCTCAAATTCCATCATTTTATTCTAAATCTCAAAAAATAAGAAAAAAAATATATTATAATTCTAAAAATCTTATTTTTTACGAATATTTAAAAAAGTAATGATGTTATCGAAAAAATTAAAATGAAAAATGAATTATTTATCTTGTATGATGAAATAATTCTACCCATTCGTCAACCAAAAAATAAAAAAAACAAAGAAAGAATATGTTAAAATGAGGGGAGAAAGGAAATACCCCCATAACAGCGAAGAAAAAAAATAATAATTAGACAAAAAAAAATTACCTCACCTTTTGAGTCTTTTCTTTTTAACTATTTATTATCTTTTTTATGTTTTAATTTTCTGTGTACGTGTCTTAAACGAATAAACTTTATTCTAACTTACAAAACCAAATAAAGAATCAACTAATAAAACTTAGAATATGAAAATGAGATATAAAAGGAAAAAAACTTAAATATTTTTCTATTTACCAAAAAACAAATCATAACAGTCGAAAAAAAGTGTAAACAAGCTATCTGAAGTATTTTTGTGAAATAAATAGATTAAAAAGTGTTTGTGTTGCAGTTTTTAGGATTGAAGATAAAAGGAAACATATATTTTTCGAAAAGAATTCAATTATTTTATTGGAAATGCCAAAAACTAACAAATTAAAAAGAAAAAAAATAAAAATAATATATTATTAATTTTATTATTTAAATTTAATTTAAACGAAAAATCTAATCTCTTTGAAAAATCTGAACTCTTCTTTTAATTTTTAGTATGTTGCTTCTCTTATTTGTTACACTTACATCAGCCCTTCAATGTAAAGAATTATTACCAAATAAAATGTATAGTGTTAGCGATGCTTTTGAATGTATTGAATCAGTTAAAATTAATAATACATTTACACAATACGTTCAAGAAACACTTCAAGTTTTATTTGAGACATACGTTTACAAAGACATTTTAAAATCACCACCACAACCTTCATTTAATAAAGAGTTTTATACTACAGTTGATATTGATGAACGACTTAAAAACCTTTCATTAGAAGAGACGTCTTTATACAAATTTATGCAAGAGGTTCAATCAATAATAAATGATGCTCATGATTACCATCTTTCATTTAGATTATCATCTGATAAAGATAACCATTATTACTATGATTTTATGTATGCCGTGTTACCGTTTATACCAGACATTGTTGATAATGAAGTTGTTCTTTATAAAAACCCAAATTATGAAACATTTGACTCTCAAATCCCACAAACTATTATTGACAATGTTAATATTCCTGTTGTTAGTATTAATGATATGTCTCCAATGGATTTTATTAGAAAATTTGCTTCTGAACAAACATTTCTTAAAACACCTCATGGTAGATTTACTTATGCATTAGAGACAATGAGTTTTATTGAATTGAGAAGAACTGTAATGGATAAAAGCGTATTAGAAGAGCCAATTAAAGTCACTTATTCTAATAACCAAACAGTGAGTATCAATTACAGTATTCTTTACATTCCTTTAGAAACACTAAGTAAAGAAAAACAAAAAAGAATTAATGGTAAAAGAAATGGCTATAATGATGCTATTATAACTATTGATGATTTTGTTGATAGCCCAATTAGAAATAATCCAGGGTTATATGATTATCAATCATTAGATGGTAACTTAGCTTGTAAAATTGATAATGATATGATGATGAATGTTATGATACTAAAAACATTCTATCCTGTTGAAGAAGTTATGAATTTTGGTGAAGTTATGAATAGTTGTATTAGTTCATTTGACAACAATGAATATCCAATTACTATAATTCTTCCAATGAATGGAGGAGGATCTGGTGATCTTGTTTCAAGTGTACAAGATACATTTGCCCCACAAGGAGATTCTGATATGATTGGGTCAATGAGAATTTCAAAAGGAACAGAAGGATGTATCAAATATGGATATGGTAGTTATCTCCAAAACCCAGAAAATTGTCAAGAAAGATTTAATAGCTCTAATCCTAACTCAAATGACTTAGGAGAATGGTATAACTCACCAAAAATTACTCTATATGGAACAGTAGAACATAAACGTACTCAAGAATCAATTATTCATTCAATGGATTTAATTAAAAATACATTAGAAAAACATCCAAGAAATCCAACAGATATTATTGTTATGACTGATGGATTTTGTTATTCTGCATGTAGTGTATTAACTAAAGCAATGGTAGAACAAGGTAATGCTATTGTTGTTGGATATGAAGGAGATCCAAATGGAAAAATTGAAGAGTTTGATGCAGGTAATTCACCAACAGCAGTTGTAACACAAAATGAACTTCAGATTCCTGAAGCTGATAACTTAAAAAGTATTAATGGTGAAATGAGAATTTCATTCATAGAAACATTTGCTTGGGATTATTCATTTAATCAAACAATTCCAAGAGAATTTTTAATTCATCCAGTTGATGAAAGAGTTAATTTATATAAATTCTTTGACAATAAACTCGGACAATTTATAACCAAAGCAAAAGACATTCATACTAAATATCAAAGTGAATGTAATCCAAATAATAAAAGATTAGTTAAATATTCTAAAGAATGTGATCAACAAATATCTATGGAACATGCACATGGAGGATTTAAATGTGGTGATGATGGTAAATGGAGTAATCAATGTGTTGCTGCTTATTGTGATAAAGGATATAAATTTGATTTTTATAACCAAAAATGCATTATTGATACTTGTGAGTCTAAAGATGAATCTACTGACTCTTCTCAACAACCAGACCCACAACCATCAGAAGGAAGTTCTTCTCAACAAAGTTCCTCTTCTTCAGGTAATTCGACAAACGATAATACTATGTTATACATTATTATTGGGTGTTCTGTTGGAGGGGCATTGATCTTAGTATTGTTAGTTGTTGTTGTGGTTATTTCAATCATTATTTACAAAAAACGTCATTCTGGTTCTGATTACTCTTTAATTCAATAATTTTTTTCGTTATTTTATCATAAATATTTTCATTAAAATAACTTCTTTTATTTAAAAAAGAAAATAATTTTAAATAATTAACTGATATCTTAATGAAATTAATTATTCATTGTTTTTATTAGTATCTGTTTAAATAAAAGAAAAAACAAAGTACTGAAATGTTTGTCTTTGTTGGTATAACACTAAATCAATAAGTTTATTGTTATCAAATTTACAATTAATTTATTATACTATAACGTTTGTTTTAGTAACGATAATTTGATAAACTAAATATATGTCATGAAATTATTATTAGAAGAAATATTTGTTTTAGTAAAATGATGAACAATTGTTTTTTATAAAACATTACAATTTGAGTTAAATACAAATAAATTTAAATATTTAAAAAAGGATTAAATTAAAAATAGTGATTTGTTTTAAAACTACTATTTTTAACTATATCCATATTTATTATACTCTTTTTAATTTAAGAGGAAAACAAATTATAAATAAGAAAAAGTAATTAAAAATAAATATTGAATAGAAAATGTAAATTAACAAATTTTATTTCTTTCCTCTCTTTCCAGCACTTCTTTTTGCAACTTGTCTTTTTGGTGCACTTCTCTTTGGGGCTTGTCTTTTTGGTGCACTTCTTTTTGGTGAACTAGCTTTTGAACGTCCTGAAGGCTTACGTTTGCTAAAACTACCACTACTTCCACCATGTTTTCTTGATTTACTACCTCCTTTTGTATCACTGAGTTTTTTACTGACTTGATTAACTTTACCAGCAGCTTTAGAAACTCCACTAGCACCCTTTTGTATAGCAGAAGCAAACTTTCCAAGTTTTCCACCTTTTCCAGCAAATTTACCAGCAGCATTAGCTATTTTATCTGCTGTTTTTCCAATTTTATCGGAGAATTTTCCAACTTTTTTAGCAGCATTACCAACAGCGTTTATAGCTTTATTGGCTTTATTTTGGGCTTTTCTACTTATTTCTTGTCCTTTGTCAAGTCCTTTATTAACTTTAGTTTGAACTTCTTTTACTTTACTTTGGGTTTTATCAATCATATTATTTGCTTTGCTTTGGGCATTAGCAATTTTACTTTGAGCATTATCAACAGCATTATTAGTTTTCTTTTGGAAATCATCCATCTTTTTAGCAGCATCTTTATTGAAAATACCAACAACACCTTTACCAAAGTTCATAACTTTATTAAATCCACCTTGAACTTTGTCAGTAAATTTTTGTCCTTTATTAATAAAATTATTAACAGTATTTTGAGCTTTATCAACTTTTTGATTAATGTTATTAACCATTTCTTTTCCTTTTTTCTGGAATTGATCAATTTTATCATTTACTTTATTAACAACATTATTGAATTTCTCTTGAATTCCTCCAAGACTCCAATCTTCTTCCATATCCACAAAATCATCAAGATCTTCAAGATAATCATCAAATGCTAACAAATCTTCTTCATCATATGTAAAAGCAGAACATACACAAGAGAGAGCTATCAAAGTAAAGAACATTATATTACAATTTTTAGCTTTTGATAACCCTCTTTTTATATGACCTTATTCAATCCAACTCAGGTATAAACCATTCTGTAAAATGTTGTTTATTTTATAGTTAGATGTAGAACTTCTATTCCTGACTTATATTTGTCAGTTTTTAAATTTATCTTTTTTGTTTTTTAATTTCTTTTTAATTTAATGAAATATTTTTTGTTTCTTTCTTATTGTAAGAAATATTTGAATTGCTACATTACAATTTTATTCTTTTGTTTTAAAATACTTTAATTTAATAATAATTAAAAGAGTTTCAATTAGAAGGAGATCTTCTCTCCAAACAGATTCAAAGAAGTTATCATCTTCTGGTTTTTGGATATTATCTTTCAAAACTTTATTTTTTGACTTTGGATAATATTATTTTCTTCATTAATTAATAACTTTATATTGTTTTTGTTGATTTAATGATTTTTCAATATAGTTATCAATGTTATTGATTTTAACTGTTTTTTCAAGAAATAAAACCCATCCTTTATTTATTTTAACATTTAAATGTTAAAGAACATTAACAATATTGTAAAAATTAATGCTTTTTCCAACTGAATAGAGTAAAAGAACATCTAGAAAAGTTCACATTTCTTTTTGTTGGTATTGCATTAGTAATGTAGATGACTTGTAAGTTCAATGATGACTTTGATACAAATGATTAAAACAAAAGAAGAAACAACAAGAATAGTGAAGAATCAAAAAAAAGAATTATGTTTTATATTACACAAATAAGAAATTAACTGAATAACAAAATAATAAACTTATAAATATAATGAAATCTAAAATAATAGGAACACATGATGGTCTTTTTCATTGTGACGAACTTACTTCATGTGTTATTCTTTTACTTACAAAAGAGTTTATGGGGAGTAAAATTAGAAGAACAAGAGATAGTTCAATATTAAAAGAATGTGATGTAGTTGTTGACGTAGGAAAAGAATTTAATGTAGAGCATCATTTATTTGACCATCATCAACAAGGGTTTAACGAACGATGGGAAGGATCACCTACATTATTTTCATCAGCAGGATTAATATATAAATATTATGGACGTGAAATTATAATAAAATTATGTAAAGGTCCACACACAGTATTTGAAGATGAAGAAGAAATAAAATGGTTTATGAATAAATGGTATTTTTTTTATTTTGTTTCAATTGATGCAGAAGATAATGGATGTCCAAGAGGAAAAGAACAAAATTATATTGAAGGTATGGACTCATTAAAAAATGTTATTAGTAATTTAAATGAATTGAGAGGAGGTTTTGACATTGGACTTACAATATGTAAATTAGAATTAGTTAAATCATTTTATAGATTATTAATAAACTGGAGACCAACAGTAAAAAAATATCCAGCATCATATTTTAAACAAGAAATTGTTTTTATTGATGATCAAGAAGCTGATTGGGTAAGTTTATGTGAAATGGCATCATTAAATAAAATTACACTAGTTGTAGTAAAAAAAGAGAATAATAAATATATTGGAAGAGTTGTAAAAGATAGATTACAACCTAATTTTTCATGGCCTAAAGAATGGAGAGGAATGTATGGATATGAATTAAAAAATATTATTGGAAATGGAGTAATTTGTTGTGATAGAACAGGAACTGAAATTGTTTGTGAAGATATAAAAACAGTAGAAAATGCATTACGCATCGCTAAAAAGGTTCAAAAATAATCGAATTAAAACAGTTTAAATTTTTTTGTCGTTTAAGGATTGTTCTATTAATGGAATTTATCGAAATTTTTTCCTTTTTTCATTTTTTAATAAAATTTTTCAAGTTGGGGGTTAGTCTGAAGATTATTTTTGCTATATGAACTTCTTGAAACCATGTAACCATTTTTTAAGTATCCATTTTAAAAAAGAAGGAAAATGAAAAGAAAGAAGATAACTATTCTAATAATTTCAGAGTATCTAGAATTAGTTTGTTTTAATAAGATGTCACAAAAAGTAACTATCTCTGTTGAAGAATATATTCATATGTTAATAAATGAAAAAGAATTAAAAATGTTAAAAGATGAGACTATCCATCTTCTCAAAGAGAAAGAAATAAATAAAAGATTAATTAAAGAAATGGAGATGAAAAATAATAGTCTCAGTGAATCAGTTCAAAAAGAAACTAAAAAATGTGCACAATTAGAATATAAAAAAAGATATTTAGAGAATAAACTTAATCAATTAGAAAATGATAAACAATTAAATGAGAAAGAAAAATTAGAAACATTAACTGAAATAAAAACAAATTTTAAAAAACAACCAGAATTATTTATTCAACAAGAATATTTACATGATGATCTATACAATGAAAAAAATTTGAATCTTAAACATTCATTTTCTTCTGAAACAAAACCAATAGACATAAAGAATACATATTTACTTATACCATTATTGACTAAAAAAGAAAGAACTAATTCATTAGGAAAAGTTACTGAACCAATGACTGATGAAATTTATAAAAAGGTTCTAATTTTTTTAAATGATATTCCAAAAGATGAGAAGTATAAAATTACTACTAATAAAGTTGTTAAAATTACCCCATTATTTATTTTTGAAGTTCAATACGACTTATTTGTTAATATATTTAAAACATTTATTCAAAATAAAAAAGAAGTAGTACTTATTAATAAATATCCAAGTATATCATCAAAGGTTTTATTTCAAGAATATTGTAATCAAGCAGGAATTCATTGTTCTAATTCTACTTATGATGAAAAAATTAGATGGCAAAGAGTTCATGTTGCAAAGTTTAATAAATGTATTGTTGCACTGGAAAAACAAAGAAAAAAAGATGGTCTAAATATATCTTTTTCTTTTATTAAACACAGATGTCCTCGTTTCCAGTTTATTGGTTTAGGTAAAATGTAATATAACTTCTAAAAAAGTATATCTTCCTTTTTAGATTGTTATTTCAATGATTTATTTAATTCTTTTTTTGTAGTAAACTAGTTTTTTTTTTGGTAATTTTCATAATAGTTATCTGTCTCTTTATTAAATTTTATTCATTGTTATGTTATTTCATTGTTATTTATCATACTTTTTGTTTTTAAAGACTTTATTTAATTAGTGATACAAAAGATCTTTGAGAAGTATCATTAGAACAAAAAAAATCATCAAAGAAATAATAAAATATTATTATAAGAGAAAATTGTTTCTAATACTTCATAATAAATGCATTTTATGAAAAGAATGAAAAACAAATAAAGGAAGAAAATTAGTCAATAACATTAACTAATACAAAGAAATTAAGAATGGATTTGTTTCGGTATTAATTGAAATATAATAAAAACAAAGAACAAACAATAAAGAATTTATAATTGTATGATAATTAATTAAAAGAAATAAAACAATAACAAATTCAAATAGTAAAAACCAACCAAGATTTAAAAAAAAAATGAATTTAATTATTTTTCTTCTTCTGTAATAGGTCTTACATAAGCATCAACAATCATTCCACTTTCTCTTAGAGATTTTTCAATAGAAACAAGACCAAGTTCCATAACATTTTGTAAGTTAGCAAATTCCAATTTCATTGAAGACTTATGAATTGCAAGTCCAGTTTTACAAAGATCAACTAATCTCATAACCATTGTATATAAATTATCAACGTCTTCAGCAGAATATTTATTAATATTTTCTTCACTAAAGAAAGTATTACAAATAGCAAATAAACCACCATTAACATTAGCACAAAGAATACCCATCAATAATCTTTGAAGTTGAGGGATTTTATTAGCAATAGAGTTAGGATTTTCAATAATTAAAGCTACTTTTTCAATTTGTTTTTCAATATCATCCATACAAGAAAGAATAGGAGTAAGAATAACTTCTTCTGTAGAAATGATAGGTTCTCTTTCAAGTACAGAAGGGAGATTTTTCTTAGTTGTCATAATTGTTCTTTTTTTACAAACTTTAGACAATTCATCTAATTTAGCACCATCAAGAGTAAATGATATTTCACTTGCAAATATATTTGTTGAAATAAATTTATCAATAATCTTTTTTTCTTCTGTACATGGAGAAACAGAAGATACAAAAATATAATTATCTTCATGGTTTAATTGTTCTAAATTAGAAAGACTTTTTGTTAATAAAATTAATCTTGGTGTTCGTTTGTATGAATTTTTCATAAATTCAACAAATTCACCTGATCTTAATGAACTTCTATAAACATATTCAAATAAATTTTGTGTTTTATGAATATTATTTACTGAAGCATCATTTTGTTGACCAAAGATATTTGTAAATGCTTGACCATAAAATGATACTCTATAAAAGAATCCTACATAAGTATTTAATTCAATAATTTGTTGATACAATTCTGTAACACTTGAATGACATGCAGACAATGCTTTAAAGTCATGGGTTGAAGCACAATATGGAATAATAAAATTAAATAAAGTAATAGCGTAATGTTGTAAATTTTGTTTTTTAAATGCATCAGCAGCTTGAATTACCATTTTTAATAAGAATCGTTGATTTAAAAATCTAGAATTATTTAAATAACGAGAATTAAATACATTAAAGAAATCAACAGTAATTTCTTTAAGACAATCAATATTTAAATCGATTTTAATAATATTATTCTTTCTAAGTACATTATAAACTGAATTAATAATATGAACACATGCAACTCCTGCTTCAACAAAATTATCTCTTTTTTCTTGATTAACAATTAATTTTTCATACCATGTAAGATGTAATTCTAAACTTTCTTTATATTTTTCTGCAATAGAAAGATATTTTTCATTAATTAATTCTGCACTTTGTTCTTTAAGCATTTCTCTAAGATTTCTAAGATCATCCAAAATCATTTTAACATATTGTTCTAATAATCCAATTTCATCAATAAATTTTTCTTTAAATGTTTTAATTGTACTATCTTTTTCTGTTTCTCTTTTTAAACCAATTGATAATGCAAATATTTCATCTTTCATACTATATTCTTGAATTAATTTTAAATCATTTGGTTCACATAATTTTTGAATATCATCATCTCCTTGTGATAACTCTTTTGCTTTTTCTGCAACTGTTAATAATTCTTTAGTAATTTGTCCTTTTTGTATTGCTTTAACAATTACTTTAACATATTTAGAATATTCATTTCGTTTTTCATTTTTACTTCTTTCTTCTTTTTGAATAACTTGAATTCTACTATAATTTTTTATTAATACTTGTTTCCATGATCCCATATTTGCTGCTCTTCTATATAATTCTCCAAATAATTTTTCTCCAAGTAATGCTTCATCTTGTAAAATAGTTTCTTTATTTATTACTTGATCAAATAATCCTTTACCTTTTTTTAATGGTGCCATAATCAATCTAATTGATCTATAACTTTCTCTATCTTTTGTATATTTATCAGTAACGTATTGCATTGATTTCTCAATTACTGGTATTTGTTTTATTAACTCTTCTGCTCTTTCAATAATTTTATTAATATCTCCTCCCATTTCATATGTTTTAATTTCATCTACTCCAAGACACCATTCATAAACTTTAATAAGTTCTTCTGCAGAAGCTAATTGTTCATGACTATGTCTTGTAATTTCAATATGACTTTTTTCGTATTCAACAATACTTTTTTGTAATTCAATTAATTGATTAAAAAGATTAATTGTTTTTGGTAATATTGTTTCCCATTGTTTATATAATACTTCCCATACATTAATTCCATTTTTTCTTTCATCTTCTTTTCTCATTTGTTCTTTTTTTTCTTTAATCACTTTTTCTAACACACTAAGTCCATTCCCAATTTCTTCTAAATTTTCAACGACGTTCTTATTATCATTATTTGCTACATTCTTCTCTTCAAGTTGTTCAAATATTTTACAATACTCTTCCCATATTATCACTCTATCTTTTTGTTGTAACTCTTCAAATTCTTTAGTGTTTTTTTGTGTTTGTGTTTTTGCATTAATTTCACTGTCTAATGTATCATTTCTAATTTCATATAATTCAATAACACTATCAACAATTTTTTCTACATCTTCTTGTTTAATAGGAAAATCGACTTGAATTAATCTAAATTTAAAGTAGGTATCTTTTATTTCTTTTAACACTTTTTGAAGTTTATTTAAACATTGTTGTTTTATAACAACAAACTCATCTCTTCTTTTTTCTATCATTAATCTTCCAAGAATTGTTTTAATAATATCTAAGAAATCATTTAATTGATAATCAATACATGTTCTTAACACCTCAGCTTTTTCTTCATTTTTCACTCTAATTCCAATTTCATTTTTAATTCTTTCAAGTGTTTCTTCAATATCTGATGTCATATCAATACTCCACCTTTCTTCAAGATAAATAACAACTCTTCTCATTGATCTCCAAATACCTTCATTAATAGATTTTTGATTTTCAATAAGTTTTAATAATTCAATTCTTTTTTCTATTACTTTTCTTCGATAAATATCATATCGGTCTTCGTTTTTATTAATCTCCTTTTCTTTAACTTTAGTAATAATGTCTTCTGCAAAATCTAATGAAATCCATTGTTTTAGTTTATCAATTGATGATTGTACATTACTTTCTTCTTCTGGAAGAAGTTTTCTTGATGCTAATGAACTAGTAATATGAATTTTAACACAATTAACATTTTCGTCCCTTTCAAAATTACTTTTAACAAAAAGATATAATACAGATGTAGCATTCTTTCTTGTTGATGGAGATGAACTACCACATAACCCAATAATACCATTAATTAAATCATAACAAAACGTTGGGTTTTGAACAAATAAATAATCAGAATTTTCTGTTACTATTTTTCTAATAAATGCCATAAAATATTTAAAAAATGTTGGTGCTGAAGTTACTGTAAATGATGAAATTATTAATTTTGTTAATTCATTCATAACTTCATTTCCTGATGATAAAAATCTTTTATTGAAACAATGCATAATTATTTCTAATATAACTAATAATGCACTATCCACAATATTACTATTACCCATTCCTCTATCGTCAAAAATTGATGAGTCATATGACTCTGAAACATCATGAAGATTACTTAATATTGGTATATTTGAATTACTTGTTTCTGAACAAATTACATTAAATACAACTTGTCTTGAATCTTTTTGTATTTCATTTATATTTCTAAATAATGGTTCTACATCAAAATTTAAATCTCCAATATACTTTAATGCAACTTGAAGAATTTTTAATAAACTAGCTATACGTTCAGGTGAATCTTTATTAAGTAAATTAGTTAATGTTCTAAGATCCATATTTTTCAAAATCCAGAGTAAGTATAAATAAAAATGTCTTATTTCATTCAAATCTATACTTTTTTGTATTTTCTTTGTATTAATAACTCCTTTTGATAATGAATGTGATGTTTTTGCTGCTAATTGAAGTGGTGGAGCAGTAAGTGATTGTGGAATAGTTGTAAGTCTTGAAGATGAATTTTGAGGTGTCATAACTGGAGTAAGAAAAGTAGTATTACTTTCATCTTCAGAATCAGTTTGATCAAGAGTATCATCTTCAGAATCAGAATCGTCTTTACTAAAGTCATCATCTAAATCAATTCTCCAAAATTTAATAATTTGTTCTGCATGAACAATAATATAATCTATAAAATAAACATAAAACTCTGAAATTGCTGCTTTTTCATGTGGTTGTTGATGTCTTGGATCTAAATCTAATTTAACTGCATCACTAATCATAGAATATAATGCTAATCTACAAACACAATCATTTGTTCTTAACATTTGAAGATATTGTCTTTGAATATATGCTGCTAAAAAGTGATGAGAAAATGCAGTGGTATAATAATCACTAATATGAATAACTGATGTAATTCTAGGTGCATTAGATTCATAGAAATAAGTAAATTGAGATAAATGTTTTAAAACATCAACTTTTAAAATTTGAACATTTTTCCAATTTTTTAAAGACTGAGCATCCAATTTAGAACTAATTACACTTTTTTTGGATACTTTTTCATGAGAAAGAAATATTGTTTCAGTTTCAGAATCTTCAACACAACACAAAGTAGAAATATAAATATCTAAACATTCCATAGCTGTTTTTCTTGAATATCCTCTTATTAGCATTAATAAAAATTGTGCAATAGCATTATTACTACTATAAATATAAGTTGTTGCTCTTGAAGCAACACGTTGTCTTAAATATTGAGCAAAATATTTAAAGAATACTTTTAATTGATTATTAAAAGGAACACAAAATTTTTCATCATTTTGAATTTTATCATATTGATATAATAACTTTGCAGCATCTAAATAAATAAATAAACTTTTTTCTATCATTTTAAGAAATACTGGAAGCATTTCTAATGTTGTTTCAAGATATTTTAATTCAAATACTCCATCTAATTTACCAATTTTTTTTGCATTAAGGTGATTAGAAAAGAATTTAGTTAATGAAGTAATTAAAGGTAAAAATATAGCAGGTTTATTTGGTTTATTTTCTAAATAAAATTTTGTATATAATTCAAATGGTACTCTTTTTGGATTATTAAATTCATCACATACAAATAAATGAGAAAGTAATATTAAATATTTAAATGCATTTCCACTTTCTTGTTCATTTTCTTTTATTAAAGAATTTGAAGATATTCTTCTTTGTAATGGTGAATTAATAATACTTCTTGGACTTGAAATAGGATTTTTATCAATATTATCATTTTTAAATAAGCCAAGAATAAGATCAACCAATATTGGTAATGTATGTGTTAAATCCATATCAAATTTATGTGTTTTATCAATATCTTCACGTATTTCTGTAAATGCATTTTCAATACTTTTTGATGACTTATAATTTGTATGAATAGAACTTATTAATCTATGAACATTTGAACTTTGAGTATAAATATTTGATATAACTCTTAAATTAAACGTTAATGTCATTGTTTTTGTTTTATCACCTGTTTCAGTTGGTTTAGTTGTAATATAATTTTCATATGGAAGACCATTATAAACTGGAATTGTTTGTTCACCACTTTGAATAATTCTACCCATTTGAATAAATGGAAGAAAAGCAAAATATGAATTAATTACCATTTTTTCCATTGGAAGATTTTGTTCATTTGTTAATAATACTTCTTGAATAACAAATAATAAATGATGTTGTGGAGTTAAAACAATTGGTAATTTTGCTTTAATTTCATCTAAAAATGTATCATTTTTTGCATTAACAGAAACACTTGTACTTGCTTTTCTTAAAAAAATTGGTTTAATACTTGATTCTGAATAAAATAATGGAAGATAAGTATCTTCTCTATGAAATTTAGTATCTTCTTTTCTAATATAACAATGAATAATATAACTACATTTCTTTTTTTCATGTTGAATAGTTAATTCTTTAGGATAAATATATATATTATTTACAAAATCGGTAAAAAACATTTGGTTTGTATTAAATTGTGTAAAATCTTCTAATTGTTTAATATATGTATTTATACTTCCACTTGTTGGATTTTTTTTATATTCAAAACCACTTGGATCAAATACTCTATATGCACTTGTATCTTGAATTTTCATTACTCTTAATTCCCATGTTTTAATTCCAATTGGTCTAACTTTTCCTCCACATATTTTATCAATTAATTTTAATAAATCATTGTCACTATGAATATTTTCTTTATACATCCAAATAGGATATCCTCTTTCTTCACTTTTTAATTCAGTAATTCCTGTAAAAATATGTTGTTTATAAAATTTATAAACACTTTTATTAAATATTTGTTCTTTTCTTTTTTCTAATTTCTTCTTTCTTTCTTTTTTAATTTCTTCAATATCAACTTTATCTTCTTTTTTAATTCCTTCTTCTTCATTACCATTTTCTTTTATCTCTATTTCTTTATTTTCATTTCCTTCTTTTAAAATACTTTTATTTATTAATTCATTTTCTTTTCTTTCTTTTTCAAATTCTTTTTTTTCTGTTTTATCTTTATACAACGTTTTAGCGTCTTCAATATCTTGTTCTGCCATTTTATAAAAATACATTACTCCATAAAACTTTCTGTCTTTTGATTCAATTCCTTTTAATTTAACTAAAAATTTACAACACGTTGTTCCTTCATATTCTTCTTTTTCAATTTGTCTTACAATTCTTTTATTATCTTCGGTGTTTAAATCAACAAAATAATTTTCTGTTACTTTAACTATACTTTCCCCTTCATTTATTACTTCATAAATTGCAAATTCTCCAAAAAATGGTTCATATTGAACTAATGACCTTGCTTCTATTTGCATAACAAACGTAATTCCTCCATCATTTGGATTAGTCAAATTAATAACTTTTTCAATAGAATTAGATTTATGACTGTCATTACTATAATTTTCATATAAATTCCCTTTTACTGTTCTAATATCAATAATAGCTTGTTTTCTTAATAATTTAGTATCTGGATCATCACTTAACTCAACATCTGATTGAATGGTTTGTGTTACTTGTTGTTTAGGAATTTCAACTTTATTATTTAATAAACAAACTTCTGTAGTTGAATTTAATAACATTCCTAAATACAACTGTTGTTCTGCTCCAATTATTTCTTTTTCTGAAATAATATTTTGTGTTGTAACTGTGCAGTTCATTGGTTTAACATTATGTTGTATTGTTAAATCCCCATTCGTATAATTAGTACAATTGCTTGGTACTCCATCTTCTTTTAATTGTGCCTCAAAGATATCACACCATTTAACTGGAGTTGTTTTCTATTGATAAATATTTAATGTTGTTGTTATTAACAATATATTGAAATCTATTCATGTTTTAATTGAATTAATTAAACAAACAAATTCTTGTGGTGTATTAAAATAATTAGCTTTTATGTCTTCGTAAAACTGTTGAAAATCTAATAAATTTAAACGTTCTCCTGTAATTAAATTTTTTTTTAATATTTTTTTAATTTGGTCATCAGAATAAAATAATGAATGACTTTCAAAGAATTTCCTTATTTGGAAGAAATCTATCTCTTCTAAATCATCATAATCAAGTTTTTTAAATTCTGACTTCGCTTCGTTTTTTCTTGTGCTTTGATCAATTGAACTTTTTCCTCTTCTATGAGAGACTTCAACATTTGCTTCATGTGTTGGTTTAAATCCATATTTTTCAAGTAAAGTAACCATCCTTGATCTAAAAAATTAAGATTTTTTTGATATTTTTTTCTTTTTTTTTCTCTTTTTTCTTTTATTTGTTTTTTTGTTTTTTATAAGATAAAATTTTCCTGAATAAATTCAATTTACCATATTTCATCATCATCATCAACAATGAAACTGTCATCGCTCTTTTCTTTTTTTAATGCTCTTTTTCTTCTTTTTGGTTTTGGTTCTTCATCCTCTTCTTCTTCTTCAAATATCTCTTCATCCTCACTCATTTCATCATCAGTTGAATCACTTTTTATTTCTTTCACTGATTCATTGTCATCTTCATCATCGTCAATAAAAATAGAATCACTTTCTTCATCCTCTTCTTTAACAACTACCTTCTTAGTCTTCTTTTTTCTTGAAGTCTTAGCAGGAGTATCATTTTCTTCTTTATCAATACCTTCTTCTTCTTTTGAAACTTTGGTTGTTCTTTTTTTTGTAACTTTCTTAGTTGTTGTTTTCTTAGTTGTTCTTTTTCTTTTTGTTTTTTCATCACCACTTAGACTCAAATCTTCATCTTTTCGTTTTCGTGTTGTTGTAACTTTTTTAATAGTTTTTTTCTTGATCTCGGTATTTTCATCTGGCATTGTTTTCCATTCATAATCTTCTAGTTTTGCTTTATATTTTTTAGCCAATTCACTTGGACTTTTGTCCATTATTGAACTTGTTAATGCTACCTTTCTACTTGTCTTTTTAGTCGACTTTCCTTTCTTTCCCATAATAACTCTTTTTGTACTTTTATCTCCTTTCTTTAACAAAATCTCTTCTTCTTCTAACCATTGTGGATATTTTTTTACAAACGCATCTAAATCTTTTAACCACATATCCTTTACTGGTGTTGTTTTAACAGTATCAATTTGTGTTTTTAAATCATCACAATCTTCCATCAACTTCTTTGCTTTTTCATATGTTAATGTCCAAATTTTCATACCTAACAAATAATCATATCCACCAACTTCATCGTCATCATCTTCTTCTTTTATTTCAGCATCCTCAGATTCACCAATGGGCTTTGATTTATTTGCTTTTTTTGGATCTCTTATTTGGTCAAATCCAAGTTTAATTAAATCCTTATATAATTCATTTTTCTTTCTATTATTAATAATTAAATCTCCTTCAATAACCATTTTAATGAACCTTACTTTATTTGACAATATCATCAATTGTCTTTCCATACTTTCAATAATAGCTTTCTTTCTTTCTTCATAACCTTTCATTCTAACATCACAAAACTCTGCTAAAATATCTAGGACAGTATGATATTTAGTAATTTTATACTCAGAATTGAATAAATGCATATTTGTTGTCTTAACACTACTAACTAATTTTAAATTAGTCCAAATATCTTCATCACTCATTGGTTGAACTAAATCAATAACAAAATGTACTGTATTAACCATATGGTACTCTGAATATCCTTTTACAATCTTTGCTTCAATACATTTTTCTAAATGCTGTTTATATGTGTCAGTCCATATTTGAATAGGTAATTCTGTAATTTCAATTTTATCATCTGCTAATCTTCTCCATTTTCCATAACAATCATATCCACTCCCATCTTTATTCTTTCTTAACTGTCCTGTCCATCCTCTAAACCATGGTTTCATTTCTTTAAATTCTTCTCCATTTAAATATCTTCTGCAATTATCTACAAGATCAAGTGGATTATAATTTGATACTGCAGTACTCCATCCTGTTCCAATACCATCAGCTCCATTAACTAATACTGTAGGAATAATAGGGCAATAATATTTTGGTTCAATTCTTCTATCTTCATCAACTAGATATTCCAATATTTGATCATCATCTTTAGGGCATAGATATCTACTAATACTTGATAGTCGTGTATAAATATATCTTGCTGCTGCCTGATCTTTTCCCCCTCCTAATCTTGAACCAAATTGACCAGATGGTAACAACCAATTAACATTATTTGATCCACAAAAGTTTTGTGCCATATTAACAATAGTAGCTTGAAGAGATACTTCTCCATGATGATACGATGATTTTTCAGAAACAAGTCCAGATAATTGTGATACCTTTAATTCTTTCATAATATTTTTTTCTAAACAAGTCCATAACACTTTTCTTTGTGATGGCTTTAATCCATCTACAACTGAAGGAATAGATCTTTCACAATCATCATATGAAAATAATATCAATTCTTTATGCACAAAATCTTCATAACTAATGCTATCAACATCTTGGTCAAGATATGTATTTGGATCATATCCTTTTAACCACTCTTTACGATCATCTGCCCTCTTTCTATTAAATGCTAAATCAATTACTTCATCTGAACTAGCTCCATCATATGCAAATTTGATTTTATGTGTGTCAAGATCACTGAAATATGCTTTAGCATCGGAGTCTTTTGAAGTACCAAGACCCTTGTAATATTTAATTTCCCATTTTTTTAATTGACCTTCTTGAATTCTTGCGTCTTTCCATTCATTAAATTGTGGTAATGTAAAGAATGAAATTTCTTGTTTTCCTCGTTTAACTTTAACAATTG
Source organism: Entamoeba dispar SAW760 (assembly GCF_000209125.1). Lineage (NCBI taxonomy): Eukaryota > Evosea > Mastigamoebida > Endamoebidae > Entamoeba > Entamoeba dispar. The sequence goes on from NW_001855200.1 coordinate 49,929, forward strand.
GTGTAATAAATTCAACTAAGAAATTATCAATTTTTAACAATGAAGGCCAAAATGTATGGAAATAATTGATGAGTAAACCTTTAATATGTGAACCATCAAAATCCTGATCTGCCATTATCATAACACTTCCATACCTTAATTCATTAATTGAAGAATATACTTTACCATATCTTAATCCCATGATTTTTGCAATATTTTCAAATTCTTGATTCTCCTTTACTTTTGATGGTGCTATTTCTCTTGCATTTAATGGCTTTCCTCTTAATGGAAATACTCCATAATAATCTCTTCCTACAACAGATAATCCTGATACGGCTAAAGTTTTAGCTGAATCTCCTTCTGTAAGAATCAATGTACATAAATTTCCTTCTTTTGTTCCAGCTTTATTAGCATCATCTAATTTTGGAATCCCAGTAATTCTAGCTGTTTTCTTTCCTCCAGATTTATTCAAATCCATTTCCCCTTTCTTAATAGCCCATGCAAGGATATCATCAACAACAGATAATTTCCCTAATTCTTTGAAAAATTTATCACTCAATGTTGGTTTTGATCCAAATTTATTAACTTGTGTTTTTAAAGTTTCTTTTGTTTGAGAGTCAAATGCAGGATTTTCTATTAATGAATTGACAAATACAAAAAGATGATTTTTGATTTGAAATGGTTTAATCTCAGCACCTTTCTTATTTAACTTTTTCATTTTTTCAGCAAGATATTTGGTCATTAATCCTGTAACATAATCTACGTGCGTTCCTCCGTGTGATGTATTAATAGAATTTACAAATGATATTTGCATTGGTTCACCTTTACTTGCACACACACAAATATCCCATCTTTCTCCTGCTTTCTCAGAAACTATTGGCTCATCACCTACATACATTCGAGCATATTCTGCAAAATTTTTAAAACAAACTTTTTTACCATTAATCCAAATCCTTTTACCTGGATTACATCCTGCAATGTCATACGCTCTTCTTATTAATAATCTTCTAGCATCATCTTCCATTCCTTTCATTTGGAATCTTTTGTAATCTGGAGTAAAAGTAACTTTAGTATATTCTTCTACTTTTTTAACACTTTCAATTTCTGGTTCTTCTTTATCTGACATATTGTTTTTCCATGTTTGTTTATAAATCTTTTTTCCATCACAAGTTTCAATTGAAAATTTAGTAGAAAAGATATTAGCCAACTTTGCACCATAACCATTTCTTCCACCAGTAACTTTTTTATCATCGTCTTTATAATTTGAAGATGTCAAAAGATGTCCAAAAATTAATTCTGGAATATAAATATTTTCTTTTTTATGAATTTCAATTGGAATGCCTTTCCCATTATTATAAACTGTTATTGAATTACCTTCAATAGTAACTTTAATAGTAGTCATTTTAGGATCTCTTTGAAAATTATCACTTGCATTAACAAGAATTTCATCATAAATTTTAAAAAGTCCAGGAGCTAATGAAATAACTTTTTGGACCATTCTTCCTTCTTCGTATTGTTCTGTTGGCTCTTCGTATAACCATACCTGTTCATCATTTCGCTCTATACTTCCAATGTAAGTGTCAGGTCGTGTTAAAATTTGTTCTTTGTGTGAAAGCTTTACATAAATATCTTCAAGCTTTTCTTTCTCTTTACTCATATATTTATTATATTGAGTTTTTTTCAACCCTTTCTATTTATCATTTGTTTTCTCAATTCTTACTTATTATTTCTTTGGTATTAATGTTTCTAATTTTTACAAATTTTAATATTCAAATAAAACCAAAATACTCAAAGATAAAAAAAAAATTAGATTTAAACAATATATTTATTATTAGTGTTTAGTTTTTTTAAAGTTTTTCTCTTTTTATGTTTTTTTGAGGGTTTACTATTTCTTCATTCTTTTATTTTTTTTATAATATTTTTAACATTTGTTTTGTTATTATAATAACATTTTTAAATTTATGTTTTTAATACAGAAATATAAATAATTTATTTGTTTTTAAAAAAATAAATAATAAAACTTCAAGAGAAGGAGTAAAAAAAAAATAATAAAAAATAAGAAAAGAAAATGAAAGAGAAACTAGAAAAAGAAAAGAAAGAGAAAAGATGAGTCAAATGTTCTTTGAGAATTTAATACAAAAATATCCTGATTATACAGAACAGTGTAAGACGCTTCAAGAAGAAAAAGAAAAGAAATTATATTTCCAATTAACAGAAGAAAGTGAAAAATTTGTTAATGATAGATTTTTACAAACTATTGGAGTTATTAGTGATTTTTATGAATTATTTATTCGTGATATACAAAAGAAAATAAATCCAATTAAATTAACTCAAATTGTTATTGCTGTTTGTAAAGGATTTAAAGAATATTCTAAAGCTATTGAATTAGTTAATAGTATTATGGATGATGTTAAAAGTGATCTTGGAGCACGGTGTTTATGTTATTCAATAATTGGATATTACAAATTGTTATTAAATGATAATAATGGAGCACGTGATGAAATTGATAAATTAACGAGACTTTTAGAACATGAAGAAGGATTAGAGGCTATTGTATATAGTCAATATCATTATTTATGTACATGTTATTATGAAAGTAAAAATGATGCAAATGAATATTTTATTAGTGGAGTAAAATATTTAAAGTTTGTTGATCAAAGTATAATGGAATTAGATGATAAAATAAAATTTGTAACAAACTTGGTTATTGCAGCATTAGTAGGAAATAAAGTATATAATTTTGGAGAATTTCTTAATAATCCTATTTGTGATTCAGTTCAAAATGAAGAACGAGTAGGTAAATTAATTACTTTATTAAGAGCTATTAATAATGGAAATATGAATCAATATCTTCAAGTTCAAGAAGAATTATCAACATTATTTGACACTGAACCATCTCTCAAACAAAATAAAAATCAAATTATTGAAAAAGCATCTATTGTTTCTTTAATGGAAATGGTCTTTAGATCTCCATCTCAAAACCGTACTTTCAGTTTCGAGCAAATTTCATCAACTACTCATGTCCCTATTGAATATGTTGAAATTCTTATAATGAGGGCATTGTCATTAGGATTAGTTAAAGGATATATTTCTCAAACAACTTCTGAAGCAACATTTACTTGGGTTCTTCCTCGAATCTTAGATAAAACACAATTTACCTTTGTGAGTCAAAAATTACAAGAATGGATGGAAATGACACATAAAACATTAGAAGTTATGGAACAAGCTGAATTTCATTAACATCTAATTAATTGATTTCTTCTTTATTTTTTTGTTTAAGTTAATAAATAAAATTATATAATAAATTGAATGTTTAAATTTCAATTATGCTTGATTGAATTTTGCTGCACGTTCAGCTAATCTTCTTCTTGATTCTTCTCTCTTTCGTTTTTCTTCTTCTTCTTTCTTTTTCTTTTCAGCTTCTAAACGTGCATTTTCTTCTTTAAGAGCTTTTTCACGTGCCTTAGAATCATCTCCATTTTCAACAGCTTTTTGTGCTTTTCGTTTTTTAGCAGCAGCTGTAACTTCCATTTTATTTAATGCAAGTTGGTCTTCACTTTTCATTTGTGCTAATTCATTTTGAGCAGCCATTCCTTTAACACCACCTTTAGCTGCATCACTTTCAAGTTTCTTCATTTTTTGTAAACGAGCATTCTTAATGTCCATTACTTTTTGGAATTCAGCTAATGCATCATCTAATGCTTTTAACATTTCTGGAGTAGCTGCACCTCCTCGTTTTTCAAAAAGATCTTTGATATTTTTACAATATTCAAACATCATATAATCAATAAAAGCAAACCTCTTTCTGAATTCAATTCCATTTGTTTTTAATCTTTCTCTTAAATCTTGAATGGTTGTAGTTTCTCCTCTCTTTTCCATGAAGACATGCATAGCATCTTCTTCAAGTGTTTCAACTGTTCCATCAGTATATCCTTTAAATGATGTAGCAGTATCTAATACTTCATCAAATTTACCTTGAAACTCTAAAACAAATTGTGTAAGAAATGCTTTGGCTTGTTCTTCTACTTTTTTTTCAGCAAGTTCTTTATATTGTTGTGCATATTGTGACATGATTGATTATTTAATGATTTGGAGTTGTTCATCTGTTAATTCTAAATTACCAGTTTTAACGTTGAATTCTCTTTTTAACTCTCTTATTTTGTTATTATCTTTTTGCTTTAAAATCCTTTTTTTTTTTTAGAATTTATAAGTTCTTATTTTGTCAATTAATCTTAACTTAACGAAAATAATGGTTGTGATTGATTTCAATCACTTTGGTCATTAGAAGAGATTCAGTTCATTTCAGCTCTATGAAAGTACCACTTTATTTACTATCTTTTTTTTATCTTTTTTGTTATGGTGAACAATGTGTTTGTACATTAAAGAAACCATTTATGAACGATAAAGCATCATACTCTTGTGATAATCCTGAACAATGTCAAATCATTATTCCACTAGAAATGAATGAAGTTTACTATCCATTAGATAGTACTTCTCTCATAGTTCAGACAGATTCATTGAGTATTACTATAAATCAAAACACAACTATTTCTAATTTAAAAATGATAACTGATAACTCCATTAATCACAACTCAATTGAAATTTATCATGATGATGGTATTGATAATGTACTTATGGTTATTGACTCTATTACTATTGATGAACATACACATACTGATTCTACTCAACAAAGTTATCACCAATTGAATTTATATACTAATACCTTTTTAAAACAAGGAAATGAGAAGTTAGATATTGTTATATCATCAGATACACAATGCACAATTGACTCTTCTTCTATAAATCTAATAGATGTTTTTGGAATGGTAAATGTGATTGGTCAGTCAATTATTACAAAATTAATCATTAATACAGAATCTTCAATTTATTTAGACCAACAATCTACTATTGATGGTTTAGTTTATAAAACAAGTATTCCATCTGTTCAGTGTAACCAAGTTCCACAAATAAGAAAAATAGAGGTTATTGGAGATTCTGATGATTTGATGATATTCAAGAGTCAACAAAAGATTGAAACAGTTCCTAATATAATATTACTTTTCTTTAATTCTCTTGAAGAATGGAATATACATAAGGATATTCCAAATAACAAACAACAATTTATAATTGGATGTGATAACTCTGAATTACATGTGATAACTTCAAATAAAAAAGTTAATTGTAAAATAAAAGAATGCTATAATTCTTTAGAATGTTTGACAGATGAATATAACACTGAGAAAGAAATTCAGAGTGTTAAGTTAATTATTACTCAATCAATGACTATTACAACATTACCAAAGAAAATAAGTGAAATAGAAATAAATTATGAAGGGGAAGAATCAATAACCATAGATTCTCTTTCTCTTCAAAAAGTCCATATCGTCAAAGGAAATGGAGTTATTATCAATTGTATTATAGGTCAATTTATTAATGATGATAGAGCTGAAATAATCAATTCTACTCTCAGTACATTAGTTTCTGAAAAAAGTAAATATATTCAATTAAATTCTGTTCATATTGGAGAGTTCATGGATATCACAGATACAGAAATTATGATAAAAGGTATAATACAATTTAACAGTCAGAATGAAGGAAGAATTATATTTAGTAATGATTATATTAGTGTTGAAGGATCATCTTCTATAGTTAGTAATGGAAAATATTACATTATTATGGATGATAATGTAATAACTATACGTGATTCATATAATCCAATATGGAAAGGAAGTGATTGTTCATTTTTAATTCAAAGAAATAATCAAATTCAATCAATAGATCAAGATGGTTGTTTGATGCTCATTTCAACAGAACACCCTCATTCTATTATTTTTGATGGAGAAGAAAATGATAAAGGTGTAAGTGAACAAAAAATTATACTAGATGAAGATGGAGTTGGATTATATCTTTGTGACTTTCAACAAAAAGCACATTCAGTTGATAATAATTATTATTCACTTATCAATGAATTCAATTCACTTCAGTTTAAACAGAAATATGAATTATCATCATTTATCAAATGTTATATTCCTATCCTTAGTACTCATCAATATTATCTAAATGATATTGAGTGTAATTGCCAAAAAGAATCTAATTGTGCTTTTATTTTTGAAGATCAAGAACAAATAACATTACATATTCCATATACAACTCGAACAATTCCATTCATTTCTGCTAATTCAATTAATTTAAATTATTCTAATGAAGTAGAAATTGGAGTTTTATCAGTTTCTAATATGACCATTGATTCAACAATACAAATAGATGTTTTGTATCACCAAAGTGGTGAAATACAATTATTTGATGGAGATATTTATATTGTTAAATATCTTACATCTTCAGTAGAACAAAAAAGAGTTATTATAGATAATAATGCATCAGTGATTATTGGAGGATATCTTGATAATGTTATTGTTTCCATTAAAAACAAATGTTCATTAGAAATAGAAGGGATTTATTTCACTACTCAACTTGTTCAATGCCAAATAGAAATTGAACAAAATGCAATGTTTTTTTCAATTGAGAATGATCGTGTTGATTTAATTTATTCACTCATTAAAATGAATTACCCAAATGAACATGCAATTGCCCTATCTTCAACTGTGTCATTTAAAGAAACTAACTTAATTCTTCAAACAAACCCACAGTCAAAAATTGATTCACAAAATTATGGGTATATTTTATATTCTCCAAATGGATGGAATGAAACAATTATTGAGTCAGTTGTATTGAATGATGGAAAAAAAGAAACTTCTCTTCATTTAGAAGATGTGTGTGACTTTACATGGAAAACAATTCATAGAGATTCAAGTTCAGTAAAGTGTTTGCACAGTCCATTCAACATTTATAGAGTTTCTATGAATGAGCCAATTCGATGGAGAAAACATTATCATTCATGGAACATATTTTTCTTATCAGGTTCAGTAATTTTTGTGTTAGGATTACTTGGGGTTATTGGATATATACTTTATTTTTCACTACAACCAACAAAATCTCACACATTCAATGAATAAATAATAGTTAAAGAGTCTTTTGTTATTGTTAATTCATCTGTTCTTACACATTTAATTTCAGTCCATACGCAATTTAGGATTATATTAATATGTTTTGAAAGTAAATTTACCTTATGTTAATAAATAATAGAATAATGTAATTGTAAACAATTTAACATACAAAATAAAATAACAAACTAATATAAAATGAAGATAAAAAGAAATATGAATAAATAAAATAATACAAATACATCAAAATGAAAGAACATAATCTAAAATAAAAGAAATGATCAATAAGAAAATGATAATAAATAAAATAAACAATTCATAATGTATTTTGAATTTTAAGAATAAAATGAAATTAAAAATAAGAAGATATAAAAATAATTTATATTTTCAATACAATAAAAATGAATATATCTTATATGTATAATATAATAATACAACCATATATTTAATAAAATGATTATTTCATTCAATTCAATTTTATATGAATTTGATAAATAAATATGAAAGAATGTTTAATGATGATATATATCAACTAAATAAGAATAAACATTTTAATCAATATAAAATAAATGATATTATTCAATAAATAAAATGAATAACGAATAATAATATAAAATAATAAATTAATGATAAAATAAGAAGAAATGATATTTCATTCATATTTATTCTTTTATCATAATGAAATAAAATAATAGAAAGATAATATTTGAATAATTATAAAGATATTTAGATTAAATATTATTATTTCATTGTTATTTATTATTATTAACATTGAAAATAAACACTTTATAATTAATATATTATTTATTATACTCATTCAATATTTCATACATTTTAAATTAATGATTACTTATCATTTTAATGATGTGTTAATGAATACTTTGTAAACATAATATTGAAGTTATTTTGATTCAATATTTAGTAATAAACAATTAAACATTTATCGAATAGTTGAATGATTATTTTACTTTTATTTCATGAAAAGTACTTGTTTATATCAACACAAAATCATAATATCTTCAATTTGTTGAGGAAGAATAAAAATAAATGAAAATTCTAATATTAAGAAGAGTATTAAATTAAAAACATAATGTACTTATTTATCATATTAATTTGTATTTTAATTAATGTAACTCTTTTATTCTTCAATGTTCAGATTAATAAGTATTTATGAACACCAAACATCATCAAACAAATCAAATTCATCACTGAATGTTTAAAGTTATTTATAATCATTATAATTTCGATGAGTTTAGAAAAAACTAAAAAATTAGAAGGGCATGAACGAAACAAAAGAACCAACAATGTTCAATAAGTTTGAAATTTAGAAATAAAACAAAGAACAAAGAATAACAACACAGAGTCGTTTCATACTGGAATGATGACAACAACTACTTGATTGAAAAAGTCCAAGAACGAGCAAAAGAAATTATTTCAAAAGCAACGAAAGTAGAAAGAAAAAGAAATCAAAAAATGTATAAAATGCTTGGGTTGGATGGAAGTCATAGTTCTGTAATGATGCAGATTAGTATATTAGAACAAATTGTAACAAAATATCCAAAGTTCTTTGATGAGATCACATTAGTTAGTGGAACACAGCTATCAAGTATTGTAGTTTTGATGATATCAATTGGATATGATTTAACAACAATCAAAATGATAATGAGGTTGATATTAGAAATGTACCCATCACGAACAGGAATGATAGGTGGAATTACTGGTGTGATGTATGATAATTGTTATCTTCATGTTATTTTAGAAGAAGTATTTGGAAAAATGAAAGTCAAAGACATTAATTATTTAATTGCAGTAGACGCATTACAAGCAGACTCATTTGTTAAGAATCCAGAAGATGAAGAGCGAACTCATCATGCAATTTTAATGACTAACTTCAAAGAAAAATATGAAAATATAACATGTGTTGATTTGTGTATGAGAAGTGAAGCAGTTCCAGGATATTTTGAAGAGTATCAAGGATATCTCAGTGGGATGTTAATTGAGAATAATCCAGTTGTATTGTGTATTCCATATTTAATTGGTCAAATGGGAATAGAATTAGATAACATTATTTGTTTGAATATTTCAGATGGAGATTTTGAACCAAGATGTTATGATATGGAAAAGTATGGGTCAAGTGGATTTATAAAATGGGGAAGTGAGTTGGTCAATATATTTCAGTTAAGTAGAGTTTGTTAGTGTTTTTGATGATGAGAAAGTATAACTAACATTTAGAGAGAGTTCTCTGAAAAAACAGGAAAGTATTATTTAGGAGACAACTTCTGTAGAATTGACATTGAAGTGCCTAAAGACATTGAATTTAATGATAGAGTGAAACTAGAAGAATATGGAAGAAGTGTAGAAATAACAGAATATTTTGAATGGATTGAAAAGAAGTGGATTACTAATTGAATTTGAATATTCTTTCAACGCTAAATTCTTTTGGATAAAGAATACAATGATACAAATGATAAGAACAATACATTTTCACACTATCTCATTAATTAAAATTAAGAATAAACTTGTTATTTTTTCATTTCATTATTATTAAAAATAAGAAAAAAAATAAAAAATAAAAAACAGACAATTAATCAGCCAAATTGTAGTTTCTTAATTTATTGATATGTTGAGTTTGATTATTTGTTGTCATGACTAATAGGTTGTCTGTTTGATCTCTTACATTAAATGGAATTTTCGTCAGAACATCCAAATGAATTGACACTTCTCAAACGAGAATCAAAAACATACGAAGCAATCCAACAAGGTGTAATCATTGGATTACTTATTATTAATGGGTACTCCATTGAAATTAATGCACCAAGTCGTTTTGCTATAAAATCACTTCAACTATTCAGCATCAACGAAATCTATTTTAATTCAATTGCAATGAAGTTTGGAATAACAATCAATGTATCATGTGAACTTGGCTATGAAGAAGAGATGAAAGAGAAAGGAGAGATGGATGAGAAGACAAAGAAAAGAGTCATCAAAAACACAAAACGAAGAAGGGATATAAACAAATCAGCAATAACATTCAACACAATGGTTCAAATGGTAGAAAACATTGGATATAAAATCACAAAGAGATCAATCAAAAGTGCAAAGAAAACAATCCAAATGATCAAAATCAAAGAAATTGGAATTGGAGAAGAATGGAAAATGAAAGAAGAAAGAATTCAAGAAATTGGAAGTTTAATCAATCAATACATTAAAGGACTCATCACAGGAACAGGTAAAACAATTATACTAAGAAATGATGATCAATACATTAATTCATTATTCATCATCAATAATGAAGAAGAGAATAAATGGATGAATATATCAGAAAGTACTTCACATGAAGTGTTTTTATTGTAATTATCTTCTTTTTAAATTATATTTAAAATGGTTTAATTTGACAACACCAATAAATGATGAACAACACCAAAAAAGAATAAAAACACAAAGAATAAATTACAATAAAGATGAATTAAATAAGTAAAGATAAATCAACAATCCATAACACATTCAAATACATCAATTAATCAAAATAAAATAATGATGAAATGATGAATAAACAAAATAATCCTCATTAATTTTTATCATGTTTTTTTCTATATTATATAACTTTTATTAATTTGGTTGATATAAAATGATTAATAAATAAATATAATGATAATATAATTGATATGATAATAAAGATATAATAAATAATATGTGATATTAATAAAAATTAGAATTAAAAAAGAAATATAAACAATTAACAGAATAATAATGAGATGCGAATAGAAAGAATATTAAATACATGTTGTGTACAACTAACATTCTTTTGTTTATTTATATTATCATTATTTGTTTTACTTTCTGAATTATTTGTTATGTTATTAACTATTATTTGTTTCATTTACCTTCTTTTTCTATATCAGTATCTTCTTTCTTTTCTTTATTGTAAATAATATCTTTTTTTATTCTGATAAGGGGAACCAAAATAAGGGAAGAAATAATGCACCTAAAAACCCCAAAATAAAAAAGAATAAAATAATGTTAAATAATTTATCAATAAATTAAAAGCTTTTTTTTATTACATATTTCTAATTTCTATAATAAAAATGCATCCTTTATTCATCATTCTTTTCATATTTTATTATCTCATTTTGAATTTTTCCTTTTGATCTTCTTTCATTTTATAATCTCACCATTCTACTTTTATTCTTTTCATCTTCTTCTACTTCATAATTTCACTTTTTTCTTTTATATCATTCTTTTTCTTCACTTTTCTCTTATTTAATTTTTTTTGCAACTAACACAAAACAGAAGAAATGCAATGATAATATATTTCATTGAATAATTTGAATAACTTGATTAGATAATAAATTAAATAAAATGATTAAGTTTATTTCATTACTCTCATTTATCATTTTATCATAACTTTTATAAACTGAAAAATATAAAATTCATATTATCATTATTTGAATGATTAACATATAATAGTGTTATTTAATTATTGTTGTTAAATGAAATTAAAATGAGATTATACAATGAAAGATGAAAATAATAAGATTTGAATATTATCTATATGATAAATAGAAGAAATGAGAATGAAATCATGAGAATAAAGAATTAAGAAATTGATAGAAGAATTCATAAAAAACTACACAACACAGTATAAATTAATTAAGTATTGATAGATTGTTTTATATTGTTCAACCAGATGGAGAATACATCATTCTTGTTTTTAATTAACTTTATGAAATGGTTGTGATAGAGACATTATTTCATGATATCCATTCTATTTTTAATTACAAAATTGTTGACTTTTTATATTGTCAATTTATATTTTTAATTCTTTAACTAATTTAGTGCCATGTGTATTTATTAGCTCATTTATTGAAATTACTTTGAAATATCTTTATTTTATTTCTTATTTCTTTAATTTTTTTATCAGTTTAGTTTATTTATGTAGTATAAGAATGTAACGAAAATCATATAGAAATAAATATACACCAACAAATAGATTTAGAAGATATTATCATGATATAACTACAATATATTAATGAAATAATATCCATAATCACTTTAATAATAATTATCATAATTATACATATAATATCATTTATAAATAAACACAATTATAATAAAAAAGAAAAGTAATTAATATAACCACAAATACCATAATACAGGTAAAATGTTTAATCAATATTATCATGAGAATAAACAAGGTAAAAGATATAGAAGCAAAAGATATTACAAGAAAAGACAATGAAGGAGAGACAAAAGAAAACAAGAAAATAATACAAAAATGATGAAGAGATTTAAAGAAATAGAAAAGATAGTGAAAGAAAAACTAAATAAGAAAGAAGAAGAATGAAAAGAAATACGCATAGAGATTGAAGAAAAGAAGAAATAATAATAAAAGAAAGAATACAATAATAAGAAAGAGATATAGAAGAAGAGAAGAAAATGATAATTAGAAAGATATGAGAAAGAGAAATAAAAGAAATGGAAAGAAAAATAGAAGAAATGGAGAAATACAAAAGAAAGAAGAAGAAATAAGAAAAAGAGAGAAGAAGTAAAGAAGAGAGATAAAGAAATAGAAAGAATGAAGAGTAAACACCAGATAGAATTCTATCATAAAGAAGAAGAAATATAAACATTAAAATTGAATTTAGAGAAACAAAAGAAATGGAAGAAGAAACTAATAGATTAAAGAAAGAAATAGAGAAATAAATAAGAAGAAGAAAACAATAAAACAAAAGATAAAATCAAATAACAAGAGGAAGAAATAACAAAGAAGAAAGAACAGAAATACAAAGAAATTAAAGAGAAAGAAATAGAAAG
>NW_001855199.1:0-1714 GCF_000209125.1 Entamoeba dispar SAW760
TATAAAAGTTAATATAGGTAGTATATAGTATAGTGGGGAGAGTATAAAAGTTAATATATGCATAAGTTATAAAGTGGTAGACTAATATAGTATAGTGGGGAGAGTATAAAAGTTAATATATGCATAAGTTATAAAGTGGTAGAATATTATATACTCATATAGTAATATATAGACAAATACACATATAAATACACATATAAATACACATATAAATACTAATATAAATACACATATAAATACTAATATAAATACTAATATAAATACACATATAAATACACATATAAATACTAATATAAATACTAATATAAATACTAATATAAATACTAATATAAATACTAATATATATAAAGGTATATATAGGAAAGTGGAATATATATAGACATTACTTAATATAAAAGAGTAAATATAGAAAAGCACATAGAAATGGTACATATATAGATATATAGATATATAATATATATAAGTAATATAAAAATGGTACATATATAGATATATAGATATATAGATATATAGATATAAGGATATAACATATAAGTTAGAAGTGAAAAGTATAATAGTACATAAAGAGGGAATAAGTATAGAAAGGATATAAAAATGGAGATGCGGGGTATCGATCCCCGTGCCCCTCGCATGCTAAGCGAATGCTCTACCATCTGAGCTACATCCCCAACACGGTAATATATAGTATAGGGGGGAGAGTATAAAAGTTAATATAGGTAGTATATAGTATAGGGGGGAGAGTATAAAAGTTAATATAGGTAGTATATAGTATAGTGGGGAGAGTATAAAAGTTAATATATGCATAAGTTATAAAGTGGTAGACTAATATAGTATAGTGGGGAGAGTATAAAAGTTAATATATGCATAAGTTATAAAGTGGTAGAATATTATATACTCATATAGTAATATATAGACAAATACACATATAAATACACATATAAATACACATATAAATACTAATATAAATACACATATAAATACTAATATAAATACTAATATAAATACACATATAAATACACATATAAATACTAATATAAATACTAATATAAATACTAATATAAATACTAATATAAATACTAATATATATAAAGGTATATATAGGAAAGTGGAATATATATAGACATTACTTAATATAAAAGAGTAAATATAGAAAAGCACATAGAAATGGTACATATATAGATATATAGATATATAATATATATAAGTAATATAAAAATGGTACATATATAGATATATAGATATATAGATATATAGATATAAGGATATAACATATAAGTTAGAAGTGAAAAGTATAATAGTACATAAAGAGGGAATAAGTATAGAAAGGATATAAAAATGGAGATGCGGGGTATCGATCCCCGTGCCCCTCGCATGCTAAGCGAATGCTCTACCATCTGAGCTACATCCCCAACACGGTAATATATAGTATAGGGGGGAGAGTATAAAAGTTAATATAGGTAGTATATAGTATAGGGGGGAGAGTATAAAAGTTAATATAGGTAGTATATAGTATAGTGGGGAGAGTATAAAAGTTAATATATGCATAAGTTATAAAGTGGTAGACTAATATAGTATAGTGGGGAGAGTATAAAAGTTAATATATGCATAAGTTATAAAGTGGTAGAATATTATATACTCATATAGTAATATATAGACAAATACACATATAAATACACATATAAATACACATATAAATACTAATATAAATACACAT
>NW_001855198.1:0-1009 GCF_000209125.1 Entamoeba dispar SAW760
ATTTAATTATGTTAAGCATTCTTAAAATAAATTATAAACATATTTACAGCTTCATCTTAATAAAACCATAAACATACATTACCATAAAAGCATTAAGAGAATAAGGATGATTAATAATAATTAATGCTACTATATAATGAGAGGAATAATAAAGAGAGAATATAGCATTTACGTTTGTTTAAATAATAAATTATGAGAGAATAGCACAGTTTGTCAATAAAATAATAAATAAAATAAGTATTCATAATATTTAGGGAGAATAATATAAGAGATAAACAGAATAAGTAATCTCATAGAAGAGATTAATTAAAGAAATAAGAAATGATTATTAAAAGAATTTAATATAATCATAATAGATATATGTTGTTAAGAATGAAAGAATTTAAAGAAATAAATATAAGACTGAATATAAAGAAAATTGTACTTGATCTAACTATATAAAAGTAATTAGATGACAGAACAGATTTAAATAATATAAGTTTGTTTTTTAGTATAATTAGTAAATAAAAAAGAAGTCAAAAGTAGGAGAATAAAGAAAGGAAAAATGGATATAAATACAAAAGAGAAGTAAGAATAAAGAATCCTTCCTTTTAAAAAGGAAGAAGAATAAAATATCTGGTTGATCCTGCCAGTATTATATGCTGATGTTAAAGATTAAGCCATGCATGTGTAAGTATAAAGACCAAGTAGGATGAAACTGCGGACGGCTCATTATAACAGTAATAGTTTCTTTGGTTAGTAAAGTACAAGGATAGCTTTGTGAATGATAAAGATAATACTTGAGACGATCCAATTTGTATTAGTACAAAGTGGCCAATTTATGTAAGTAAATTGAGAAATGACATTCTAAGTGAGTTAGGATGCCACGACAATTGTAGAACACACAGTGTTTAACAAGTAACCAATGAGAATTTCTGATCTATCAATCAGTTGGTAGTATCGAGGACTACCAAGATTATAACGGATAACGAGGAATTGGGGTTCGACATCGGAGAGGGAGCTTTACAGA
>NW_001855197.1:0-2675 GCF_000209125.1 Entamoeba dispar SAW760
CGTACTATCTTCGAATCTAATTAATAATAATGAAAATAAAGAAAGAAAAGAATAAATTAAGAATGAATAAAAATAAAATAATAGAATAAATGAATTCATAATTGTTTATCATTAATTATATCATTCATTGTATTATCAAAGTCACAAAGAATATAATGATATTATAAGAAGAATATATATAAAATAAAGAATAAAAGAAGAAGTAAAAGAAAGAAACAAAGAAAAGAAAAAAAATAATAAAGAAGAAGAAAATAAATAAAAAATAAAAAAATAAGAAAAAGGAGAACTTAAATATTTTAATTTATAATATTCAAATGAAATTACTTCAACACTCTCCACTAAATAAAATGACTATTCATGAAATACTTTTATAAAAGTATATTTCAATTTAAATAAAAGAATAAATAAAATATTTGGTATTTCAATATGTCATTAAGGGATAATTCACGTAGAAAATACGATAATCAAATTATACTCATACTAAATGATTAAAGAATATCAAATTAATAATATTACTAATGGAAAAGGAAATAGTTTTAGTTCAAATAAAGTATTAATTTAACTTATTTTTAAATGAAGAAAATTATAGAAAAGCAAGAAATTAAATAAAATAAAAAATAAGAAATTAACAAATACTAAAGTCATAAGAAATACTCAACAAAAGAATACAAAGAAATGGATAGAAAAGAAAGAAGAAGAAAAGAAGAAATAAAAATTAATAAAATAAGAAAGAATAGAAATTGAAAAGTGTAGTTGAGAAAGGACAGATAAGATTACAAGGAACTCTTTAGTATAAATTAAAAAGAACATGAAGGTATTTCTATATCTTTATATTTACTTCCATGATAAGCAGAATATTTCATTAAGTCATTTATTGTTTATGAATATTATATCATTTAACATTAAATCAATATGAAATAATATACGAAGATCTTTTAATAAATATAGAGAAACATTAATAAGTAAAGGAAATAATGATAATACTAGTAGAATTATATTCACTCGTTTCAATTTAGTAAATTGTCATATTTTTTAAGGAGAAAACTATAGAAAACAAAAATAATAATAAATTGCAGAATTATCATCATATTACATACTATTTTCATTTCAAATAATAATTATATTTGTTTTAATTTATCATCTATATAAAAGTAAAGTAAAATAAGAAAAGAAACAAGAGCTTTAATAAATAATTAATGATTAAATATAAAAAAGACATCAACGAATTCTATTCTTCAATAGAATTTACTCATTTCATTTTTAAAGAAAATTCAATTTAATTTAACCTCTTATTTTATTCTTCATTTATTCTCTATTCATTATATTTATTTTATATTTTAATTTAACATCTCTTCAAATATATTGAATTAATAAATCATGTTTATCAATTTGTACATTATTCGTTATAATAGAAAATAATGACAAAGTTTAAATGAATATATATTTTAATAATAGAAATACTACACTAGTTTGAATTATTAAATCATATAATTAATACATTATTAATTAATAGAAATATACTAATTTCATTGAATAAATTTAATTAATTACAAGGAAATCAAAATATAATAATAATCAACATAATCTACATGATAAAATCATATTATTTATTTAAATTTCAAAGTAATTTATTAAAAGACTACTACATTAAATAAATTGCAAATATTAATATATAAGTCATTAGAATTAAACAACAAATAAAATAATATTAAAGATGGATCATTCTTATTTTGTGACAATAAATACATTTCATTAAATTGAATTTATTAATTCTCATCCCACAAGAATTATAAAATCACTTACAAATTCCGTTCTTATTCATATTCATTATTTGTCATATTTCAATATGTAAAGAAGAGAAAATAAAGAAATAAAAAGAAAAGAAATAAAAATGATAAGAAAGAAATAAGAAGTAAAATAAGAAGAATAGGAAAAGAGAAGAATACAATAATACAAAGAAAAAGAAGATAAAAGAGGTAAATAATAATAAGAGGTAATGAAGAAAAGAAATTATTGTGTTCATTATTCATTGTCTTTGTCTTTAATTTTCTGTTTTTTTGTTTTGTTGGTAGTTAGTTTCTGTCACTTTCAATGAAATATCAAAGAATATCATTGTTTTTTCATTATGAATAATGTTATTATGAAGAAACATTAACTTACTATATTATTTGATTATTATTGTTTTCATATTCATTTTTGTATAATTCATATCAAACGTTCACAGAATCATTATTGATATTTTAATGATGTTTTGTTATATCTGTGTGATATAATTAGTACAATGAACTTGTCATAATATGAATTCTCATTTGGTAATGAATAAAATAAAGTTAAATTATCTTATTATTCCTTGACAATAACATATATTTTATCTAATACACATTATCTCAATGTCATTGATTAAATAAACAAATATCTTAATATTTTAACGATTTAATTAAATACATTTAATATTATGATGTATATTTTTTTATTAGTTATTTCTTTGTTTATTTATTGAATTTAGTTGATAATTCATTATTAACACTACAACATTGTTTTGAATATCTTTTACTGAAGACATTTGACCATTTTCTTTTTAATTTATTGTTTAACATATTTTGATTATTTTCTTTCAATTCACTATTTTCTACATCACATTGTTCTCTTATTATGTTCTGATGAATATTCATTCA
>NW_001855197.1:2775-17937 GCF_000209125.1 Entamoeba dispar SAW760
ACAATAACATATATTTTATCTAATACACATTATCTCAATGTCATTGATTAAATAAACAAATATCTTAATATTTTAACGATTTAATTAAATACATTTAATATTATGATGTATATTTTTTTATTAGTTATTTCTTTGTTTATTTATTGAATTTAGTTGATAATTCATTATTAACACTACAACATTGTTTGAATATCTTTTACTGAAGACATTTGACCATTTTCTTTTTAATTTATTGTTAACATATTTTGATTATTTTCTTTCAATTCACTATTTTCTCCATCACATTGTTCTCTTATTATGTTCTGATGAATATTCATTCAATTCAAGGAATGTAATATTATGAATGTTGTGTATTTTCTTCATTTGACTATTCTTGTTTATTTGAATATATTCTCATAGTAATTTTAATAACATCAACTTCATTATCAATCAAACAAATCATAGTTAGTATTAAATGGAGTTTACATCAATACAATATTCATTTTGTACAACTACTTTATAATAATTCATTAGTCAAATGTAAATACGTTTAGAATCTTTCAAATGAAGCAGGACATATATTTTTATTGTGAAACGAAATAAAATACATTTAGTTGATATTGACATAATTCACAAATAGAAACAACAAATAAAATGAATATGATGTTAATATTAACTAATAACAAGGAATTACTGAAATAAATAAAAATGACAAATCTACTTTTAATTATATAAGAATTTCTAAACTGAGTCTGATACTTATCTTTATCTATAACAAGGATATGTTTTAGTAAAAACAAACAAAAGATAAGTGTCAATTAAATATATGTTACAATAATTCTAGTTTCACTTCTACTCCATAATGATCAGACATATAAGGAAATGGTTTGTTTGTTGTTTGAAATTTACATCCATTTGTTTGAATGGCTTTTAATTCTTTTCTTTCTCTTTCATTCTTATCCCCAAATATAATCCAGTCGTGAATTAATCGGTGCTGGAACTTTAGATGTAATAACTGTGTCAACTTGTTCTCAATTAATAACTTCACTGTGTGTTATTGTTGAACTTTCTTATCCTCAAACAAAAAGTCATGTGTTTCAACATCAAATTCATTAGAATGGAGAGTGGTAATAAAATCATCATATTCTTCTGTTCCTCCTTTAATGTTTAAATCTCATTCAAATATGATTGGATCATTGTCATGTGTTGTACATTCATTAATAAAATGAAGACATTCACTGATTTGTGTATTTCAATGACATCTTGACTTGGCATTCTCTTCTCTGTTTTCATAATAATCTGCTTGAAGGTGTGTAGAAAACAGATGAATTTCTTTTCCAAATCCAATGTCAATTTTTGTATGAATAACTCCTTTTGCAGATGCTCCATCTGAATAACATCATCTTGTATAAATATTTTGGTGTTGACTTACAATGGGAAAACGTGATAATATACAACACCACCATCAACTGGATAGATATCATTTTTGATCTTTCCAGATGAGCTTCATACACAAATCCTTGTTATTTTGCTTTTTCTATGAAGGTTCTTCGTTTAGATGAAAATGAACCAAACAACTCTTGAAATGCTACTATGTCATACTTGTTAATTCTTCATCACAAAATCTCATTAGTCTTTCTTTCTTATAATCATTTCATCATGCAGTAATTCCTGGTGGACGACAATAAATGTTGTAAGTAAGTATTTTGATTGTTTGTCGTTGAAGAGGATTGTTCATTATTTTGTTGTATGAAACATGACATTCAGTCAGATTTAAAGTGGAAAATATAATTGATTCTTTTGTTCATTTTTATTTTGAGAGGAGTGTTGATTGTGTTTTATACTCTATGATAGGAGCATAATGCCTAAGATATGTAATTATGTTCTGATAATATTCTTGGATAATATCATTCTCCGTATGAAGAATATGTGTTTTTATCATCCCTCTTCTTTTCTAACAAGTTAAAGAACTTCATGAAAAATGTAACTGACAATTCTCACATTGGTGTTAATGTATGAAAAATTCTTCATTCAACAACAATCGAAATAAATGATAAAATAGTGTGTTTGTTGAATTATTTCAGAATTTCATTGATTAATGTATTTTCTTTATCTTTATCATTCATAACACTTTAACACCATTATTAATCCTAGTTGTTTCTTTCATACAAACAATTCTATTATAATTTAATTTGGAATAACATCAAATAAAGTATCAGTGTGTATTTAGTATTTATAGTTAATTTATGACAATGTCATGGCTGTATTGGAAGAATAAAATGATTAAGAACAATTATATATTTCAAGTTGTTGCTTGTTTATTCTTTCTTATTCTTTATTTTTATTTCTCTAGTTTTATTGTTATAGTTTCATTCATTTTTATATTCAATGTTGTTAATGTTATCATTGTTTCTCTATTTCTTTCATTGTTAATTTTCTTTATAATATTGTTTGATTGTTATTTGTATTATTCTTATTGTTATGTGTTTTTTATTTATTCGATTTGTTCTTATTTTTATTTCATCTTCTTGATATTTAGTGTTTGTCTTTCTTTTCTCTTAACTTTTTCATCTTCAATTCAATATTCTTCAGTATCTTATTATTAAATTAATGACTTTTAATAACTTCATTGTTATTTAATATTTCATTATTCTTCTTTCTATTTTTTATTTTACTTATTATTTTCATTTTTCATCTTCTGTAGTTTATCATTTTCTTATTTCATTGTAAATATGTCAGAATATATGTCAGTTCCCAATTATCATATTGTCATGGTATTGCTTTTAGTGAAATAACATCACATTCAATATTTCAAAGATAGTGTTGATTATTATTTATTGTAATAGAATATCACATATTGTTGTATAAGAATAGTTGTGAATAAAGATGTTAATATAAATTGTTATAATAAAAATAATATTTATGGATGAATTTTTTAATTGACTATATGAATTTATAAACAATAGAAATATGTTGTGGTTGTGATTGTTGAAATTAAAAGATGATGAATAATAATATGATAATTTGATGAATATATTCTTCATAAAATAACATTATAAACAACACTTAGTTTTATTATTCATTAATTTCAAATTAAAACCAAATAACAATTTGAATGAATAATATTTAAAATGAGAATGATTGAAAAAAGAATTGAAAAAAAATAAAACACAATGAATAAAATGAATTATTCATTCATTCTTAGTATGATGAAAAGTTAAATATTACTTAATCATATTTGATTAAATTAATCTTATATTTAATAATTTTTTAATGAAATTACAAATTAATAAAATAAACAATGAATAATTCATCAATTGTTCAATGTGATAATGTTAATCTAATAAAATAAATAATCATTAATGAAGAAAAAGAGTTATTATTGATAAAGAAAGTATTAATTAAGAAATTGATTCATAAATAATAGAAATGAATATATTTGTATTTAATGAATAACATGGATATGAAATAAATAATGAGATAATAAATAATATAATATGAATAAATAATATTTAAATAACAAATAACAATGAAAGAATGAAATTTATAATGAATAACAATACATAAAATAATAATAATACCAAATCGTATTTAATTTCAAGAAGATAAATCACAATAAAATGGTAATGAAATGTTGTTGATTGAATGAAATAATAAATTGATGGTTTATGATTGTCATTTAATATTAGAAGAAAAATGAAGAATGAAATAAAACAAGAATAATTAAGAACTGAATAAGTGAAAAATATGAATAAAAGAAATAAAATTGATTAAAAACATAAACAAACAACTTCATATTTCAATAATAAATTTATTTTGTTTTATCAATTTTACAATTACAAACATTTAATAATAATAATAAATGAAATGAGAAGAATTAATTAATATTCAAAACATTCATTAATATAATAGAACAAAATGTATTTGAAATATAATTAACATAGAATTTTCAACAAACAATATCAAATTCATTTTTAACTTTTTATATTATTTAAACACATAATTATTATTTTATTTAATTATTCTTTCTTATTTTATCTTTAAATAAGATACATTAAAAGAAACACAACGAAAAATATATAAATAATACCAAAAGAAAGAGAAATTCAATATCAACCAAGAAATATAAATGATAGAATAATGAAAATAGGTATTATTTTTATTGAAGAGATACATTAATTATTTAAACATTATTACCATAATTATCATCATAACTATTACTGTATTGATGATATGGTTTATTTCATTCATTTTAATTGTCATAAACATTTTAACAATAATTTTAATAGAAACAAACGATATTATCATAATAGAAATAAATGTCATAATAAAAAACAAAGAAGATACAAACAATATCAAAATAAAAAATCAAAACAGAAATAAAAGAAATGAAATGATAAAAATACAAAATAAAGAATAATAGAAAAGACTCTTTGAAGAAGAAATTAAGAAAATTAAGAATAAAGAAATTCAAACAAAGTCAAATCAATATTATATGAAATAATGTTTATTAAATTGATTAAATATAACATTTAAATAATATGAACAAATAAAAGAAAGATGAAAATGAATAGAAAATAAAAGAAGAAATACAAATATGATGAAATAAAGAATAATCAACAATAATGTAAATGAAGTATATAATTAAATATAATAATGATAAATAAGAATAACATAAGAAATAAATAATCAAATATAAAATACAAATAAATTTGTTATTTATTTAATGACATTCATGTTATTCTTTCATTCTTTTTATTTTATCATTTGAATTAAATGAATATGTTATTACCATGAATAACATTAAATATTATTCAATTTTCAACATTATAAATATAATGAATGAAATAAAAAATGATATTGTTTGTAATAATAGAAAGAGATTAAAATAATAATTAATTCAACATTACTTAATTCACATTTTGTTTATTTATCATAAATAATTTTCAATATATTATAATGAAGATTTATAAAACAAATCAAATCATAATATAAAAGAATAAATGAAACAATAAAAGTGATAATAACAAATAGAAATTAAATAACAAACGATAATAAAATAAACATCAAAGAAGAAATTCTTCATTGAAATTTTATATGAAATAAATTAAATTAACATCACATTGATAATTGATTATTTCATTCAAACAATACAATTAAACATTTCATAATTTAGAATATGTAATAATAGAATATAATTAATGTTTATAATAATTAAACATCAATAGAATGATGTTAAATTCATTTATAAGTCATTCAAATGTAAAAAAAGCAATGTAAAAGAAGAATATAAAAATAAAAGAAAAAGAATATAAAAAGAAAAAGAAAGAGAAAAAAAAATAATGTCAGTTTGCACAGGGTGTAAAACATAATGTATGTTCTGTGGATCAGAATTGAAGAGTGTGTCAGTTGTACTTCTTTGTCATTCATGTAGAAAAGGAGGATCGAAATGTTTGATTTGTGGAAAAACACTTGGAAATGCAACACCAGCAAAAGCATGTGGAAAATGTTACAGTAAATTACGTAAACCAAACACATGTATGAAATGTGGATGCAGAACTAATTAAGTAATAATTGAATCAATTAAATGAAAAATAAAGAAATAAATAAAAGTTGTAATGAACATTCAATAACAATCAATTTTCTTATTAAACATTTTTATTATAAACTAAAATAAAACAAATACATCAGATAGAACATTTAACATCAAAATTTAATATTGAAAATGAAATAAATACAATAAAATAAGATAACATGAATACAAATAGTGAAAAACAAATCAATGATAATATACAATATCATGAAATAATAATTAAATAACTAACAACTATTATTTCATCATTAAATAATAAAATATGATAATAAACATTAAATAAAAGATGAAAATAAAGAGAATAAATATAAATAACAAAAGAAGATAAAATCATATAAATACAATCATAAAGAATAACAAATAAATAATGAAATAAGAATAGAAATAAAACAAGCAAATGAATTGAATAAAGATATAAAACATAAGAGAAATAAAACAATAAATAATAAGTATTCAATCATTTTCTAATTTATAATAATAATGATGAAATTCATGATAATTATTTATTATTAAATTAATTAATATCACCACTTTTATCATTTTATTTAAATTAGTATTTTCTTTTCTTATTTATTAAAAACACATTAGGTGTGAGTATTTCAAATGAAATAAATTAAATCAACATTAAATTATGTCAATTGTTAATTTACCATTTCATTCATTGGCAGATGAACAAAATGACTGTTCATATTCTTCATTGATTTGTTTTTATTCTTTTTTTTATTTCATTTTCAATTATTCATGATTGAATCATTTCAATTCCTATGATTCGTTTTAGCGTGAAATGTTCTTCTCCACAAAGTGCATTTGAAAATTTTCATATTCAAATGATTGTTGTTTACAATATGACACTGTTTTATAATTTTCTTTATAAACACAAATATCATGTATATATCCAAATGAAAACAAACAATTACTTGTTTGATTACATAAATAAAATGCATATTGTGAATCTTCAATATTAAATTTCTTCATTCTTCATTCTTCCTTTTGATTCTAATGAAAATAAAAATGATTTTGAGTCATTTATATAACAACTTTATCAATTTTCATATTAACATATCCTCCAAATTTATTTCCATTTGTATATTCAATAATAATTATTATATGTTCTTTATTCTTTGATTAAATATTGATGTATTAACATTCCAATTATCAATATTTGAATCAAATATTATATTTCCTATTTTTCTATTTGTCCATTCTTCTATTTGTTTTATATAACTTGTATCAAGGGTTATGTCGTTTGGTGAAAATATTAGAATGTTGTGTGGTTGTTTTGCCAGAGTATTTTTGTATCTTTAAATGACGTATTGTTGTGTTATTTTTTATTGGATTATTGTTTTCTTTCTTGTTATTTTCTATTTCATCTTTTATCTTCTGAAGATATTTCTTTGTAAATTCTTCTTTTATCAATTCTTTTATAACTTCTTCATTCATTTTTTTTCTTCATTTTCTCCATTAGATACCTCTGTACTTCTATATTTAATGTATTCTTTTCTATTTCAATTTCATCCATTTAAGTTCTTTTCTTGTTCTTTCATTCTCTTCTTTTATTCTTCTTACTTCTTCATATACTTCTTCATTCTCATTAATAGTCTTAGAAATCTCTTCACTATTGTAGTTTTTGTTAACATTAATTCTATGTTAGTTTCTAAGTTATTGATTCTTAGTTCTTGTTTTTGTATTATCTTTCTATCTCTGTACGGCAGTTTTGTAAATGAACAAACTATTCAATTGGTTGTTGTGCTGTTTTACTCTTTTCTTGGTTTTCCATTGTTGGTGAGTGTTTTGTATTTAAATTAAAACTACTAATTTGCTTTATATATTAATAGTTCATAAACTATTAATTATAGTCTTTTAATTGTTTTTAATGATTTCAATTAAAAATAGAATGAGTTTATTGGAATTGGAATTATTTGTATTTTAACTTTTATTCTTTTTAAGTATTAAATCTAAAATGAAAATGTATTAAATTGTGTTTCAGGAGATATTGATTATTTTACTTCATTTTGTTCATTTAAGACTATTTCATTTTATTGAACAGACTGTTCATATTATATTTTTACATTCATACACCTCATTTATTTTGTTAATATTTCATTAATATTTATTATATCCTGTATTATCCTTTCAAATTGTTTTATAATACCTGATCATTTATTATTCTTATTTGTTTTATCTTCTATATAAAAGTTAGTCTTTTATAAAACATTCACTTTTACTGATGATTTATTGTTTCAATACATTGATTATTTCTTTATTTTCTATTCTTCTTTTGTTTTAATTATTTTTATTATTGTTATTGTTTATTTTCATTTTATAAGGGATGGAAATGAAAATAAATCAGGAATGGTATTAAAGAACATTAATAAAATACCAAATGGAATGCAAAACATCCCAATAATTGAAGGAGAGGACTTGTATAAATATTTAGGTGTATGGCAGTCCGATGAAATTAATGATACCTTCAATTGTAAAATCATCAAATAAAAGATGATGAAGAAAATGGAAGAAATAAATACTGATGAAAGTAGTAATAGAAGATATATTACAAGAATTAATATTGAAGTAATACCAATCTGAAGATATTCAGTATCAGTAGTAAATTGGAATGTAACATAGATAGAATGGATTTTGAGATAAGAAAATATTTAAGAAAGGCAAAATACATTGGTGTAACTCCAAAGACCGTCTATATGTCAATATAAATGAAATAGGTGAAGGATTAATAAGCCTAAAGGACGAATATGTTAATGAAATAATCAGAACAGTAATGTACTATTGTACAAGAGTGAAATAAGAAATAACATATTAGATAGATGGTATTCAAAGAAATGAATATAGAATAAATTAAAAAAGCACTAAGTCATAAAATCGGAGATACTCAAATAGAAGAAATAATAAATGAAGTGAAAATAAAAAAGAAAAAGAAGTAGTATTAAAAATAAAGAAATTAATGACCAACAAATACATCAAAAAATTGAAATCAAACAAGTTGACATTTTAGAAGATGGTTCGAGTCAAAATTTATAGATAAAATACTACAACAAATGCATTGAAGTCCATCAATATAAAGAAAAATATATTTCTCCAATTAACTAAAATACAAGATGGAGCAATATTTAGTGGGTACAGGAAAGATAAAATAATAAAAAATGAAAGATTAAAATACTGCCCACTTTGTAAATACAAGATATCCACAGTAGAACATATTCTACTATTGTATTGGTCATAAGAAATCACAAATTGAAAAATATGATAATATTGGAATTATCATATTGGTTAATAAGAAAATACACAGGAAATAATCAATACAAGAAATCTCCATATGAAACAATGTTCCAATACAATGACATTACTATGATATGGAACAAACAAATAATGCCAAAAAGTGAATGACTATATCATAAAAGACCAGACATATATGTAATAAATAAAAAGAATAAAACTGGTCTAATATTTGATATGACTATTGTGGCATATCATAATATTAATTGAGGCTATTGGAAGAAAAGAAACATGCATAAGAATTAAAAAATAGGGTAATTAAAATAGAGAAATTAAAGGATGTCAAAATAATTGGAGTAGTAATTTCGATTAATGGGCTAATAAATTTTGAAAGTATTAAATTAATTAAACAATTAAAAATCGAAAATGACATCACTAAAGAAATCAAAAACCTTGTAATTAAAAACATGATGGATGTCATGGAACACTGATTCTACCACAATCAAACACACTCAATAGAGTTGATAGATGAAGACTCATTGACGGGATTAGTCTCCGGTGAAGCAGGAATAATAGGAATTTAGTTCTATTAATACTTAATTAACTACTTTTTATTTTAATTTTATTTTTAGTGAGTTTAAACTTAAAAACATTAATTAATGGAAAAACAATGGGAAAAGTATCAAATTTTACATTCTAAAGATGTAATACTTGAAGACTCACATGAATGGACTTTAGACACACTACGACATGTTGGGGTTTGTTTATTTTTTGTTTATGACTAGATGGTTATTAGTTAGTATGATAAAATTATTAATGATTAGGGATTAGATATATCATTTTCAACAAATCACCCAAACCTTGCAATTGGTTGTTTAGTTATTTGTGAATATCCTTCTGGAAAAGAGTTATTAACATTAACATGTCGTAAAATAATTACGGTTCCTTATATTTCAGGATTTCTTGGTTTAGAGAAGTAGAAGTTTATCATGAACTACTAAACAATTGTAAAGAAAAGTATCCTGAGTTATATCCAGAAGTTGTTCTTGTTGATGGGAATGGATACTATCATCCTCGAAGATTTGGTTCTGCAACTCATGTTGGAATTTATTGTGATATACCGTCAATTGGTGTTGCAAAGGTTTGTAATTTTTGAGTTTTATTCACCAAATAACTCTAACAATGTAGACTGTATTATGTGTTGATGGGATAGGAAAGAAGGAGATTAACATAGTTACTTCACAAATCAAAGCAGGTGAATCAACGACAATTAGTACTTCAAGTGGAGAAGTGTTGTGTGGGGTTATAAGAAGTAGGGGTGGTAGTATAAATCCAATTGTTGTTAGTTGTGGGCATAAAGTTTCACTTTCAACAGCAGTAATTATATGTAAAGAATGTTGTTTACATAAAATCCCAGAGCCTATTCGACTAGCTGATTTAATTTCAAGAAATTTGTTAAGGAATGAAGGACTTCTCCCACACATGAATTCTAAATAAACAAAAAAAGAAGATTAGTGTTAAACAGAAATGAAAAGCCAAAAATCTAATTCTTTTCAAAAAGGTGTTAACAAATTAATCTTAAATCAATCATTTATTATGATTAAAAAAAGATACAAGTTGAAGAGATTTATCTCTCAAATATTGTATTATATTTTAGTAGGATAAGAATAGCTGAATTGTTTACATTAATAAATAAAAAAATGTAAAGATTCACTTCAATTATTACATATCAATCCATCATATTCTGTTGAGAAAGCTAATGAATATTTTCATACTAAAGAATGTAATTTTCAACTCCAAAAATCATTTGTAAAAGAAATGAAATTATTTCCTCATCTAGAAACAATCTAGTTTACAGAACAAACAATTCAATTTCTTCTTTTAATTCAATCACAAATTAAAATAATTCGACTTCCTGTTATTAGTCCAGAATCTACAATATTAAAAATAATTATTTGAAAGAAAGAATTGCTTCATTGTCATTAAAAAAATCCTAAATTCTCTTTTGATCTTTCAGAATTTATATCTTTAACAAGTCTATCACTTATTATTAAAAATCACTTAAGAGTTAATGATTTTATTAGAAATAGATATCATCATTTTGAAAAAGGTTATGTTTTAATGGAAGGATTTGTTGATACAAATTTTATTAATCACATTGATCGATTTAATATTAAGAAAGTAGTTATTGAGTTTGATAAACAAGAAATATTAGAATCAGTCATCAAAAATAAAGAACTTCTCAAAAGAATTACATTTTGTTACAAAGAATGTTATAATAATATGTCTAATAGTGTTATTATTCATAATAAACAATTAATTAATGAGTTTGAAATAACAGAAAAAGGATTTAACAATGAAATATTAATTCAATATTATCCTGAGCATATTAAAATAAATGGATTTAGTAAAAAGAAGATTAAAATGGATTTTAGTTCATATACATTCATAAAATCAATCAAATCAACAAATTCTTCAATTATTTTAATCCACCAATAAGTCTAACACATCTAGAATCAAAATATTTCTATAAAATATCTTCTCTTAATGAATTATATCTTCAAGGAAAAAATATTCAAGATGTATCTTTTCCTAATAATTTAACAGCATAACAATCACTGATTTTATTCAAATTTCTAATTATTCGCAATTATTTCGACTTTCTTTATGTTCAAATAAACTATTTCCAATTTCATTATGTCCAATGTTAACATATTTGTCTTTGTCATGTAACACATGTAATAGTCTTTGTTCATTAACAAATTTAAAAGTATTACACATAAACAAAACTCTTAAAAATGTTAGTATTGAATCATTTTATCCTAGTTCATTAAAATTTTTACAATGTTATTCTAATTCTCTTCCAAAGAAATTACCAATTACACAATTAGTATTAAATGTTTCTTTAAAAGAACATAATACATATCATTATTCATGTCTTTGTAGTTTAAAAATATTAGGATTAGTTTCATATCTAATATTACTTCCTACTTCTTTGACTTCATTAACTGTATCATGTTTTGGTTTATCACAAAATCATATATCATTTAAGGATTTAAATTATATTAATGTTAAGGAATTTCACATTGAAAATTGTATTACTCAGAATGTAGAATTACCACCTTGTCTTGACTCACTTTATCTTCATTATCAGTATTTGAAATAATTAGTCCAATTATAGTTTATACTCTGGTGCTTAATGAAAGTAAAATTAATAGTGAAATGATTCAAAAAGATTTTATAAAGAATTTCTATTCCCAACGATCAAAAGAAAGTGAATTTATTAACACTGAATGGTATTTATCACCTCCTCAATTAAAATCTTGTTATTATCAGAAATAAATAATTTGTTATTTTTAATTTAGTTTTAAATCTAATAAAAACAATTTTATTAATGAATGAACTTTCAATATTCTTTTATGGAGATTCAAATCTTTATGGTATTGAAGCTGTGACTTATAAACGTTATTCTTCCAAAGACAGATTTTCTAATATTGTAATTGAACAATTGAAAAAAGAATTTACAAAAGTCAATTGTATTGTTGATGGAAAACCTGCTCGTTCATTAAAATATGAAAACATACCATTTGGTATTACTAATGGGTTAAAAGAATATGATCAATTCTTATTAAAGATTACCTCCAATCCATTTTCAACAAACAAAGTATTAGTCCTTGCATTATGTATTAATGATATTCTTTCAAAAGCAACTTCACAACAAGTTATTGATGCGTTACAACAATATATCGAAAAGTTCAAAAACAAACAAAAATAATTGTTTTAATTCCACCACCACTTCAATATTGTACGTTTGAAAGTTGGAAATCTACAGTAAATCCAGTGATTGAAGAATCATTGAAATTTGTTCATCAATTAAAAAGTGTTGTTGAATTATGGAAAAAGCAAGAAATAATAGATGGGTTTGTTGATTTAGATGGGATGAGTGTTGGAGAAGATGGTGTTCATTTCACATCAGAAGCACATCACCAAATTGCAGAAAAGTTACTTTTAGTTCTTCATGAAGTTTTAAATTGAATTATTTTCGCAGATTTATTAAGTTAAAAAGTAATAAAGATAAAGTATAAAAGAACTTGGATGATTAAAGAGAATTAACATTTCTTATGACAATAAAATCTATAGTTATTTATGCTGATGAAGGAACTATTAATGTTTGTGTTTATTATTCAATGAAAATGCTTCATTCTCAATACCAAGAAGCTAGAATAAGAAAAATATATGCTAATGAATTAATTGAAGGTAAATGGATTTCTGAAACTGATTTATTTGTTATGCCAGGTGGTGCTGATCGTCCATTTCACAAAAAACTTAATGGGATAGGAGTCAAAATATTGAAAGAATTTATTAATAATGGTGGAAAGTATCTTGGAATTTGTGCAGGGGCATATTTTGCATCATCATTTATTGAATTTAATAAAGATATTCCAAATGAATTAAGTCTATGTGAAGAAAGAACATTAAAACTTTTCAATGGTATTGCACATGGACCAATATACCAAGGATTTGAAGAATACTCTGAACAAGGAGCTGTCATAATTCCTATTTATTATCAAAATAATCAAAAAGTAGAACTTTATTATAATGGAGGATGTTCATTTGTTGACAATTTAAATCAATACAAAGAGAATCATTTTCTTGCAAAATATCAAAATGGAATGAATGCTTTGTTCTTTGACACTATTGGTAAAGGAAAAGTTATTCTTTCTGGTCCTCATTTTGAGTTGGACATAGAATGGTGTGGTAAAATGCTTAAAGAACATCAGAAAAGTGAATTTGAAATGAGAAGAAAACTCTTTTTGAAACATGTTTTTTCATATTTTTAATCACATTGTTATTAATAATCTTTATTTTTATTTATTTCATTTTGATGATTAACACTATCAGAGTGTATAATGACATTGGAACATCCGTTCTTTGTGTTCATAACACAATTCAATTGTTTCATCATTTTTTCCCTTGTGCTAATATTTTTAAAATTTCTTCTTCAGAAATTAAGACGAACAAATGGATTGAAAGTACTGATTTGTTAGTCATACCAGGAGGTGAGGATTTACCTTATCTTGATAAACTTCAGATTGATGGAATTGAACTGATTAAGTCGTTTGTTTTCAATGGGGGGAAAGTTCTTAGGGATGTGTGCTGGAGCATACTTTTCATCATCAACATTAAGTTCTTTTTAACTTCTCAATTAGTTATTGAAGGAGAACGTTACTTAAAATTTTATGAGGGAAATGCAATTGGTCCAGTGTATGATGGATATCAACCAAATAGTGAGTCAGGTGCACATATAGTAAAGATAAAGTACAAGAATACCTATGCATATGTTTATTATAATGGAGGTTGTTATTTTGATGATAATAATAATAAAGTAGAGGGTACTCATTTTGCATTGTATGAAGATGGTAAAAAATGTGGTTATACTAGAAGGTATGGAAAAGGAAAAATTCTCATCACAGGATTTCATTTTGAGTTTGATGAACAATGTTGTTCTCATTTATTAAGTAAATTAAGTTATGATGATTTTGAATCAAGAAGAGAAAACCTTGTTAGATATATTTTTTCATTATTGAGTGATTGTTAAAAAAGGTTATTGTTCTTTTTGAGCAGAAGAATATACAAAAAGCTGAATAAAAGAACTAAAGTCAAACTAAGATAAACAAAGAACACATAATTAAAAAATATAATTAGGATAAAGAGTAAAATCAAAAAGAAACTTAATAAAAAACAGAATACGAGTTAATAAAACAAGAAAGATGAAATAAATCAAAGAAGAGTAATGAAGGGATTTAAAGAAGAAACAAATAGATATTATGAAGTACAAATAATCATTATAAATATAAAAGTATTTTATTTGTTTAACAATAAAGTATTGTTTTTTTATTGCTCATTTCATCTTTTAACAAATTTGTTTTTTATTTGTGTTATTATAAAAATAATTAAAAATAAAATAATTGTTATTTCATTTTTATATCATATCAATTCCTTATAAATAAAGTGTTAGAATACTAAGTAGATAGTATATTGAATGTAGTAATTCAAATTCAGAGCGATGTTTGAGTATTTTTATTTTGTCATTTTGAAGATAAACATATTATTCCTTCAATGAATGAAAACTCTTAAATTAATCAGAATTATATGGTTTAAGAATATCATAAGAATAATAATAACAAATATTATTCATATGACTTATGAATAGATAAAATAAATATAGAAGAACGAATATAAAGACAAGAGAAATATAAAAGAATATAGAAAATGGAGAATATGATATAATGGACATAAAAGAAATAATGATGAAGATAAAATGATAGAAAATTCATAGTTGAAATGAAATACAAAGA
>NW_001855196.1:0-1965 GCF_000209125.1 Entamoeba dispar SAW760
ATAATTGATAATATAAAAAAGATTATCAAAGGAAAAGGGTCAAGTGGATGAGGCTAAAAGAATATTAACCCAAAGCAATACAGTGGTAATTATATACTCTCCTTAAAATAATAAAATAAAGAAGAAGAAATTTAAACCCATCAAAATTAAAAAGAAACTCAAACCCATCAAAATTAAAAAGAAATTTAATAATGAATATTTAAATAAGGGATGTTTAAATACTCTATTCCACATCAAAAATGAGAAAAGGAAAATCTCACAGTTCAACAACTAGAAGCAAAGAATAAGGCAATAGTTGAGGAACAAATACATTTAAAGCGAAGGGATGGGATTAGTCTCCCCTGAGCAAGGAGCAATAGAAAATATTTCTATTAATACTTAATTATCTACTTTTTATTTTATTCTTTTCTTTTGATTTCTTGTTTTATGACTATTTCTTTTCTTCTTTTATTGTAAATTATTCTATTTCATATATTCCTGTTTTAATTATTCCATCATTTAATTTTCTTATTAGTATATTTAAAGAGTAATAATTTCCTCTTCTTTATTTTCTTATTTTAATAACAACAAATCTTTATTATTCTGTTTTTATGTTTATTTTTCATCTTACTATCATTCATATTATTCTTTTATTTTTTCTTTCTTATTATGTACATCTATCAGTTATACATGTATATCATATCAACTAACTAATAGTATTCTAATCTTTATAATTATTTATACTTTTATTTTATTTGATATTCAATTGTCATATTTATTAATCACTGATATTCTTACAAAATTAATTATGATCTTTTATAGTCAATAGTAATGTTATAACCAGATAATAATTGAGTGAATTTAAAACATGAATAAATTATGAATGCATGTGGTATGTGTAATGTGTAATATTCTAATCTGAAATAAAAAGATAAAAAGATAAAAATAAAATAAGAAATAAAAGAAAAAGAAAAGAAAATATAATAATAATTTATACGAATAAGAAAATAAAAAGAAAGAAAAGGATAAAAAGAATAAATTACACTAAATATGAAATAAACAATTAAATATGAATGAAAATAAAAAAAGAATAAAAATAATAAAAAAGATTAATGAATTAAAATAATTGTAATATTATGAGATAATTAATATTTTGAATAATTAAAAAAGATTAACTTATACTATTATGTTACTACATTATAAGTAATGAATGGTTAGTCATAAAAGATAAGTAATAAAAAATAATGAAAATAATCAAATTGAAATAAAACAATAAGAAAGATAAATGATATAGAAATAAAGAAAATAAGAATTAAAAAGATAGAAACCAAAATTAATCTATAATATCCTTCAGACAAAAATCTTTTATAAAATAATCCTTGTACCTTTCCTTTTTATTTTTATTCTTCTTATGTTTTCTTTTTTATTTCTTCTTTATCTTTCTCTTTATTTATCCTTCTTTTCATACTCTCTACTTTTATTACCTCTTATTTTTATATTCTTTTCTTCTTTATCTTTTATTATTATTTACCTCCTTTATCATTTAGTATTTCCTCTTTCTTTTTCTTTTTTTATTATTTCTTCTTCTTCTTATTTTACTTTTTATTCCCTTTTATCTTTTCTCTTTTTATTTCTTTCTTATTTTATCTTTTCTTATTATTCTTTCTTCTATTTCTTTATTTTCTTATTTTCGATTTCTTTACTTATTCAATTATATGAAATATTCTTTGTGAATATGAATGGAAACTGGTTGAAATTGTATAAACAATCTTCTATGACAATTATTAAATTTAAATTTATTGTTTTATATAATTTCCATCAAAAATATCATTGTTCCTTCTTTATTATTATTTTATTTATTGTTCAAATTTAATGAAATGTTATTATTTCAAATTTATTTAATGTAAATATTCTTTTATTAATTTACTTTCAATTTTAATTAAATATTATGATTTTATGATGTACAATATGTTTCTTTATTATTAT
>NW_001855195.1:0-3565 GCF_000209125.1 Entamoeba dispar SAW760
GCTTGATGACATAAACTGAATCAACACTCACTCCAATAACTTCACAATTGATTTCTTTCAATTGTCCTGCAACTTCACTATATCCAATCATTTCTGTTGGACAAACAAATGTCCAATCCAATGGATAAAATAATAACACAACATATTTCCCTTTATATTCATTAATATCAATTTCTTTGATTGAACCACATGGACAATATGCTTGTGCTTTAAATTCTGGTGCTTCTTTTCCAATTTGTGCTTTTTCAAATGTGTTCATAAATTTCTTAAATGCTTTAATTCTTGGACAACAACATTCTTTCTTACAATACTCTTTACAACATTCTTTCTCTTGACATTCTTTCTTACAACATTCTTTTTGTTGATTACAGGACATTTAACTGTTTGAAATGATGAGATTGTGATGATGAGATGTTTAAATAACAAATGAACTACCAAAACCATCTTTAGATAATTAAAATAAGAATGTCATCATCACATGTGCATTCTTATCATTCTGTGATTTATTCATCTCTCTTTCTTCTTATAATGAACGAACTGGTAAATAGAAAACAAAAATGACAAGATAAAAAAGAAATCGGAGATACACAAAATCACTCATTCGAAATGGTTCTATTGAAGAATATGATGAAGAGAAGGATGAGTGTATTGGTACAAAACATCAATAAGAAACAAAGAAAAAGATGTAAAAGAGAAAACAAAATAAGAAGAGAAGTGAATATTAGAATAAGAGATAAAAGATAAATAGAAAAAGAATAAATAAGAAGAAAGATAAAAGAGAACATACAAAACATAAAGAAATAAAAAGTGATAAAAGAATGATAAAACATAAAGAAAAGAAGAATAAACAATTAACAACAATAATCAAAATATCAATAGAAATCAAAAATCATAATAGAAATGATAATATAAATTAATATAATTATATTTCAACATATTTATTATTAAATGAATATAATAATGATAAATAATAGTATAAATGAAATATAAAGAATAATAAATAAGAAAATAGAAGTGTTTAAATATTTAAATAATAATAAAATATAACTTCAATTTGATTAAAGCATAAATTAAAACATACGAATTAAATAATCAAAATAGAAATAAAACACAAAGATACAAATAAGAAATGATTAATAATGATTAATTAACATAAATTAAAAGAAAATAATAAAAATACAAAATATAAATAATAAATAAATGAAATAAATAATACTTTTATATTTAACATACCATTCATTATAAATTATAATAATCATTTAATGACAAATATTCATTTTCAATATGATTTATAAATTACACACTAATTGTTAGTTAATAAGATGTTATTAGAAATGAAATTAGTTTATTTCAAGATAAAATAAATAAAAATAAATAACAAGAATGTTAAACAAACATAATTAGATACATTTTGATGAGAACCAAAATAAACAAAGAAATAATATATATAAATAAAAATTATAAAAATAAAAATGAATAAAATAAAATATATCAATAAAATATTGTTAAATATTTTGTATCAATAAATTAAACACTTTTTTATTTCATATTTCTAATTTCTATAATAAAAAATACATCCATTATTTCATCATTCTTTTCATCTTTTATTTTCTCATTTTGAATTATTCTTTTTTATCTTCTTTCATTTTATATTCTCAACTTTCTTCTTTTATTCTTTTCATCTTCTTCTACTTCTTATTTTTACTTTTTTCTTTTATATCATTCTTTCTCTTCATTTCTATTCATCTTTTCTCTTATTTCATTTTTTGTTGTCTGGATATTGACATTACATTTAAGAAATAAATAAAAGAGAAAGAGTAATGATAATAGAGATGATGTTCATGTTAATTTAATATAAAGAATAAGAAATAGAATGAAAGAATGATAAATGAAAATAATCAATACATAAAATGATAACATTCATTTAAATTAAACAAATAAAATATCAATTATTATAGATTTGTAATTATTATTGAATGAAATTAATAAATTTATGAATAAAATGAATAAACATAAAGAGAAGAATAGAATGAAGAAGAATTATATGATTAATAATTGGAATAATAATAATTTGATTAATCATTATGAAGAATAGAAGATTAAACAAGAAAATAAAAGAAGAATGAAATAAGAATGAAATAAACAAATTAATGATGATAACATAAATAATATTGATAAACATTGATAAAATAAAGATAAAAAGACAATGAGAAGAATAAAATCAATGTTTTAATGAATAATTTAATGAAAATAAAGAAAATGATGATAGAAATGAATATAAATTAAATGAAATACTAATTGTTATTTCTTCTTATTCTTTTCATTTATTTTAATATGAATAAAGAGATTTGTTATTATTTGAATTGTTATTAATCTTCACTATTTTCTTATTTAACATCTTATCATTCTTTTATCATTATTTCTTCATTAGATTTATTATTTCATTAATTATTTTCTTCTTTTATTCTTTATTTTATTTTATTAAAACTATTACCCATTTTTAAATCATTTATCTTATTTCAATTATCCTTATTTTCTCTCTTGTATTCCTTTTAATTAATTCTCTTTCTTTTTCTGATAATTGTTCTTATTGAACTCATCATTTGTCCATTTCTCATTACATTCTTCTCAATGACTTCAGATAAATACAGATGAAATTGGTTTGAAATAAATCTACAAAGATTCTTGTATAACATCGACACCTCATATCATTGCATTTCAGGTGATCATTTCTTACATACAATAATAGGAGGAATCAATCATTAACCGATCTTTATAAAAATTACACCAATTTCTAATACTCTAGTATTCATCAAATATCTCTAACAAGATATGTCTTTTATCTTCTTCTGGACACTCCTATGTGTTTCTGGAGGGATTTCATTGAACTAACTCTTTCTTGTGACTTACTATGAAATCATTTTGTTCATCAAATCAGATGACTTAAATATGAAATGACAAAGAAAAGTGAGAATGTAGAATATTCATTGTTGACTTTTAACATGTTTCAGATTTATTCAATAATTAAAATCATAATCAAATAGTATTCATTATAGTTATATTATAATATAAAACAATTATAATAAAAACAAAAAATAAAATAACAAAATAATAAGAAGATTCAAAATAATAATAATGTTTTAATGAAAAAGAATAAACATCAATGATATTTCTATTTGATGATATTCATTTGATGTAATTACTATCACATTTGAATCATTGTATGATGGTTTATATCTATTTTATTAAATGATATTTAATTTGTGTGAATTTATCAAATGATTTAAAACAGAAATGAATAATATTGTATTCATTGTATTATAGTGTGTTATTATTATGATTGATGAATAAATGATATTTTATTTGAAAATTCATTTAATCATAAATAATAACAAATAATGGAATGAAGAATTAAATTAAAGAAAGAATAATGATTATAGTTAAATGAGTAAATGATAATAGAAATTATATTAAATTTCAATGAAGAAAAAGAAGAAATTAAAATAATCAAAAAGACAATAAAGAAACATAAGAATATGAAATGATAATTAACATATTTTATTAA
>NW_001855194.1:0-3453 GCF_000209125.1 Entamoeba dispar SAW760
TGATTTGAGAAACAAAAGAACTTGTTCTTTTGTTTCTTCAAATTCATTAGAAATAGATTCTTTTTCTTTTCTTTCTTCTTCTAGTAATCGTTGTGTTTCTATAAGTTCATTCTTCAATTCTTCAACTTCTTCTGTAGTACTTATTTGTTCCTTATCTTCTTCTTTTTCTTGAACTTCTTTTTGTATTCTTTCTATTTCTTCTTTCAGGTTTTTAATGTCATTATCTCTTTCATTAATTTCTTCTTGTAACTCTTCTATTTGTTCTTTCTTACTGATTTCATTACCTTCTTTTTCTTGTTCAATTTCTTCTATTTTGTTTTGTAGTTCTTTTAAACTATTTTTCAGCTCATTACATTCTTGACTAACTTCTTCTTTTTCATTACTTATTTGTATTATTCGTTCATTAAGCTCACTTCCATTGAGATTTAATTCTTCTTCTACTTTTCTTTTTTCCTCTTCTATGTTTCTAATTTGTTTAACTAATTCATCTCGTTCTTCTTTAATAGCATTTACTTCTTCATTAACTTGTTTTAATCCTTCTTTTTCAATTGAAATATTATTTGTAAGCTCTTCATTTTCAGATTTTAGTTTA
Source organism: Entamoeba dispar SAW760 (assembly GCF_000209125.1). Lineage (NCBI taxonomy): Eukaryota > Evosea > Mastigamoebida > Endamoebidae > Entamoeba > Entamoeba dispar. Next base: position 593 of record NW_001855194.1, read on the forward strand.
TTAATTTCATTTTGAAGCTGGATATTCTTTTCAGTTAATTCTTCTTTATCATTTTTGATTTGATTTAAGTTTTCATTTAATTGGTTAATTCCATCATTACCGTTTGTTAGATCAAGTGATAACTTTTCTTTTTCTTCTTTAAGTTTTATGAGTTCTTGATTTTTTTGTTCTAACTCCTCTTGAATTTTATTGTTTTCCTCTTTTAATTGATTAAATTCATTTTGGATTCCTTCTTTTTCTTTATTTATTGTTTCAATCTCTTCATTCAATTTACTTAATCCATCACTACCACTTGATAAGTCTGACATTAACTTAGATTTTTCTTCTTTAATTTGATTTAATTCTTTTTGAATATTTTCGGATTCTTCTTTTAATCTTTCAATTTCTTTGTTGTTATCAAAAATAATTTGTTTCTTGTTTTCTTCTATTTCTTTCATTTGTGTATTAATTTTATTAATTTCTATTTGTAATTCTTTCTTTCCTTCTTTTTCTTTTTCAATTTCTTTGATTAATTCATTTTTCTCTTCTTCAATCTTTTCTTTTTCTTCTTTGATTTCAGTTTTTTCTTTTTCTTTTTCTTCTTCTATTTGTTTTTTTTCTTCTTTAACTGCATTTAATTCATTACTTATTTCTTCTTTTTCTTTTTTAATTTGCATTAATTCTTCATTCAATTTAGAAATACCATCATTTCCATTTGATAATTCTGTTATTAACTTTGTTTTTTCTTCTTCTACTTTCTTAACTTGTTCTTCAAAGTTAGTCCTTTCTTCTTTTAAGTCGTTTATTATATTATTTAATTCAATAATTTTGTTATCCTGTTTAATTTGTAAATCGTTAAGTTCTTTCTTATTTTTTTCAAGCTCTTCATTAATTGTTTTATATTCTTCATTTATTTTGTTTCGTTCATGTTCAATACCATCTTTTTCTTCAATAACTTGAGTGTATTTATTTTGTGATTCAATAAGATCTTTTTTAACTTCTTCTAGGCTGATATTGCTTTGAGACAATTGTGTTTGTAATGCCATAACCTGTTCATTCATTTGTTTCTCTTTTTCGTTTAACTGTGTGATTTGGTTATTTAATGAACTAATCATTTCATTTTCAGATCCTTCAAAAGACTTCTGCATTTCTGCCATTCTATTCTGAGTTTCTTCTACTTGTTTCTTCAGCCCTTCATTTTGTAATTTAATATCATTTAATTCAGATGTTGCTCTATCTCTTTCTTTTTCAACTTCAATTCGTTCTCCTTTTGATACTTCTAAATAGTTCTTTAGTTCTTCTATAGATGTTGTTAATGAATTAATTTCTTGTGTTTTTTCTTCAATAGACTTTATATTTTCTTCTTTAATTTCTTTGTTTTCATTTGTTATTTTATTTTTCTCTTCTTCTATTTTATTTTTCTCTTCTTTAACAGCACTCAATTCATTAGTTACGTCTTCTTTCTCTTTTTTAATTTCATTTATTTCTTCAACAAGTTTATTTTTTTCTTCTAATTCTTGTTGGAGGGTAGTTTTTTCTTCAATAGATTTTATTTTCTCTTCTTCTAGTTGTTGTTTTGCTTCTTTGATTTCTTTAAGCTCTTCTTCTTTTCTTTCTAATTTCTCTTTTTCTTCTTCTAATTCTTTTTTAATTTCTTCTTTTTCTTTTTTGATTTGAGTTAACTCTCCATTCAATTTAGAAATACCATCATTTCCATTTGACAGTTCTGTTATTAACTTTGACTTCTCTTCTTCTACTTTCTTAACCTGTTCTTTTAATTCATTTTCTCTTTCTTCCTTTTCATGAGTAATAGTAGTTATCTCTTCTTTCTTTTCTTCTAATTCTTGTTTTGTATTACTTAATTCATTGGTAATATTTCCTTTTTCTTCTTCTAACTTTGAGATTTCGTTATTCTTTTGTTCTAGTTCCTGTTGAATTTTATTATTTTCATCTTTAAGATCATTTTCCTTTTGAATATTTTGTTCTTTAAATGATGTAAATTCATTTTTAATTTGGTTAAGTTCATCTAAGGTTATTTCTTTTTCTTTTTTAATTTGCATTAATTCTTCATTTAACTTCGAAATACCATCATTTCCATTTGATAATTCTGTTATTAAATTTGATTTCTCTTCTTCTATCTTTTGTTTTTCTTCTTTAATTTGATTTAATTCATTTTCTATTTCTTGTTTTTCGGTTTTAATTTGGTTTAATTCATTTTCTACTCCAATTTTATCTTCATTTAACTTTGTTATTTCATTTTCTTTTTCTTGTTGAATGAAAATTTTTTCATCTTCTATCTTCTGTTTTTCTTCTTTAATTCGACTTAACTCATTTACTAAACCACTTTTTTCTTCATGTAATTGTGTTATTTCATTTTCTTTTTGTTGTATTTCTTCTTTTGTTTTATTAAATTCATTAGTAATATTATCTCTTTCATTTTTTATTTGATTAAGCTCATTACTGATATTCTCTTTTTCATCTTTTAATTTATCAATTACTTCATTTAATTTAGTTAATCCATCATTTCCATTAGCAATGTCTGTAATTAATTTAGCTTTTTCATCTTCTACTTGTTGTTTTTCTTCTTTTATTTTATTTAATTCTTCTTCTTTTTGAGAACTTTCTATTTTAATTTGATTTAATTCATTTTGAATATTCTCCTTTTCTTGCTGGACTGTGTCATAATGGTTTTGTAATTGACTTTTTTCTTCATTAATTTTGTCAATTTCTATTTGTTTGGCTGAATTATCTGCTTTAATAATATCTAATTCTTGTTTTATACTCTCTTTTTCTTCTGTTAACTTATTCTTTTCTTCAACTATTTGATTTAAATTATTTTCTATCTTTGTTTTTTCATTAAGTATTTGATCTTTTCCTCTTTA
>NW_001855193.1:0-1030 GCF_000209125.1 Entamoeba dispar SAW760
TCATTTCACATGGTAAAGGAGAACTTATACTAGGAAAACTAAATGATACAGTACTCACTTAAATAAAGATTTGAAGAAGATTAAAATGGAAGAATGTAATGGAATTGATATTGAAAATAATGTCAAAGGAAAAGATGTTAAAATGGTAAGATGTCATGACATGGAAATAGTAGATACTTCAAATTCAATCAAAACTATTGAATGTGATAATGTTGAGGTAATAACAGAAGAAAATCAAGGAATGGAAGGATTTATGCCAGGAAATTTTAAATATGTTCCAGGAGAATTTGGAGGAATGTTCTTTTTTTGAGAGAGAAGAATGACTAACAACAAATAAGTGAATAATAAAATAACACTTGATAAATTTATGTTTTAAAATAAAAGAACTGAACAAAATATCTAATAAAAAGAAAGAATGTATGTTTTTCATTTGAATAAGTATTAAATAATGTATTTAAACATGTTTGAAGTATGATTAAATATTATATGATATGTTTTGATTATTATAAAGTAACATAATACTTCTTTCATATTTATTGATTATTCTTTAAAAAAGTATCAAGAACATTAATTTTCATTAAAAATTATCTAAAGAAAAGTTATTATGTTATAAACATATTTTTTATATTTTGGAATTATTCATTCATCTTTTAATTCAATAATCACCAAATTCTCAAATAATTTGTATTTTGTTTTGATCATTTCAATCAATTGTTTTTAACTAAACAATTCTGATGAAATATAAGAAAAAGTGATATGTTTTATGATATGAATCAAGTTATTTAAAAATTATAACTCAACTTTCAATAAACTTGGTTTTTCTAATTTATTTTGGTTACACTATGTCATACTCTTTATTTCTGCTCAATTCTTATTTATAGTTATATCTTATTTCTTTATTTATCTATGAAAAGTAATAGAAGAACATCATTAAATAATGAAAGAAGAAATATAAATAATTTAAAAGTAAAGTTCTTCTTAATAACAATTACATATGATATATCTACAAATTATTCTATTATACTCATTA
>NW_001855192.1:0-1556 GCF_000209125.1 Entamoeba dispar SAW760
TTCCACATTGCTAAAGATATGGATAGTGCAAAATGTTTTAAATATGAGAAGAAGTATATGAATGTATTTCATAAACAATAGATTAGAATAACTAACAATCAAAACATAGCAACAAGAATGGAGAAGATAAAGAATATAGGATAATTAATAAAGAGAATACACATGAGAGGAATATTCAAAATACAAAAACACTATCCCATAGTAAATCTAGTAATAGTATCACTACTATTGAAAATAAGAATGGTAAAGATGATAAATCTAATATTAAATATCTGATTATCAAATTAAAATAATTAATGATGATAAATGTACACAATATATGAAGATAGTAATAATTCATATGATTTAAGTAATGAAATACCATCAAAATATATTACTGATATTAAACTTGAAAATACTGAGATATTATAAAACACAATACACATATTACAATAATAGTAATATTTATTATAATAATAAAATGTTCATTATGACTCAAATTGGTGTTGTTCAATATAAATATAATCAAAATAATGCATATAATGAATTTGAAAATATTATTATTGATAGATTTGATGATATGAAATGGAAATTAGAAATATTATTAATATTAAAAGTAAAGTACATATTCGTGATATTTCATCTTCATTTAGAAAAGTTGAACAAATGAAATCAAGATATTTATTAAAACATGATGTAGAAATGACATATTTGATTCAAATGATATTTATGAATTGAATAAAGATGATAATAACATTCAATATAATAAAAGAAATGATATTACAATTCATGGTACTAAAGATATTATTACAACATGTGTTTTATATATTGAAAATAGATGTGATAAATGAATGAAGAAATAATATTTCATGGAGAATGAATTTAAACAAGAGTGTTTATTGTTGTAATATCTATATTTGTATAATTTGAAATTGAAAAGATACAGAACATCCATGTAGTGTGTTAAAGATGTGGTTTAAATGAACTGAAAGAAATGAAATGTTTATTTAAAGATAAGCAATGTTAAATATAAAATAATATTGTTAAAAGTTGTCTTAAAACTGAAGAGTATGTTTTTAAGAAAGTTGTTAAAACAACAGAAAGTAACAGGAGTTGTGTTATTCAAATATTCAAATAAGAAATATCTAATATAGTTGTTCCTTGAATTTATAGTATTTTTGATGATCTTGTTTCAGATATTTCATTTAGAAATGATATTGTTACATTCATTGAAATAAATCAAATGTGTAATATTAAAGATATTTCTAAGTCAATGATTTCTACAACAATTCAAATAAATAAGTGTGAGGATAAAACAAAATATGTTGAAGAAAAGAATAATTATTGAATTCATGTTTAAAACACATGAAGATTGTAATTATAGAAATGGTTAAGATATTGAAATAATAAGTGAGTATAATGTTGTACATGTCAGAATCATATTGAGTTTATTTATTCAATAAGTAGTGAAAGTAGTTATAGTTATACTAATGATAGTTATGATGATAGTGTTTCATCTGTTATGATCATTAGGAGTATTATTACTATTTTAATCATAGTATAATCAATCATTTATT
>NW_001855192.1:1656-3131 GCF_000209125.1 Entamoeba dispar SAW760
TTATGCATTTTCTTTTTTATTTGTCACTGTTTGTCATAGTATTTATGTATATGTACTTAATTGTGTGTATTCTTAATATCTGGTACACTCTCATTTCATCTATCATTATCATCATTTATTTTATTAATTATTTAAATATTCTTCTTATTATGTTTTTTGCAATTTCATTTCTTCATTTGAGTTTGCAATTATTTTAAATCATCAATATAAATAAATGATTTATTTCTATGTTATATTCATTTGTTGATTATGTGTAATTACATTTTGAATTCTTCTCATTCAATGTTTTGATAAACAATCAATCAATAATATGAATAGGAGACAATACATCTCGTTGGAATATTCTTGTTTCATTGTTTATTTCACCATTATGTTATTAGAATATACAATAGTCGTATTTCCATTCATCTTATATTTTATAATCTCAGTTATATCTTCCTGAGTATTGTATTATTTTAACTATTTTATTAACAATTAATGTTTTACATTAACTTATCCTTTCATAACCTCAATATACATTTCTATTCATTTTATTTCTAATAAAATATGTTTGTAATAATTCATTTTCAAGTAATTATTCATTAGATTGAATGAGAATCTCTTTCATCAATAATGTATTTGTATTATTTGTTTTATTTTATTATTCTTTAATAATTATTGTTCATTTTTTAATAAATCAAGTAAAGAATTTTAATAAACAACTTAACATTAATTTGTTTGTAGTTTTTATGATTTACTGGTTCTCTTCTTTGTGTTAATATCCATTTTAGAATTTCATTTATTATACTTAGTGATGTTTAATCAATTCTTTATTTCTTTATTCTTTTACTGTCATAACTTATTTTATACAAATTATTTGAATTAAATCTATTCCTAGACTTTTTTCTTATTCATTTGATTGATTATTCAATTTCTTCATCTCTCATTTTAATTGTTTCTTCTTTCTATTATATTTCTTTCCAAAATCTCATTGTATTTTCTTTTGTTGTCATTTTTCTAATTTCTTGTTTATGGTTTTCTTTTCTTTTTCAATATCTCATCAGTAATAAATTCAATTTGACTCTTTTCTTATTTTCTCTTTTATTTTCTATTTCTACATTCTAGTATTAATTAAATATGGATATTAATTGATTCTTTATTGTGTTTTCATTTTATTTATATTCTTTTTATGAGTGTTATTCATTTAATTGTTGTATATTTATTGTTAACTAATATTTATCTGATTTATCTATTTTTGACATTAATTTATCATTAAATTTTTATTTATTACTTTTATTGGTATTTTCTTCTATTATTTGTTTGATAATTGATGTAATTGTATAATTATATTTAATTTCATATAACTATTGATATGAATATAATATTCATTGATTATTTTAACTTTTATCATTCATTAATTCTGATATTAATATATATAGATTGTTTATCCATTTTTCTTCTTTTCTGTTTTAATATCTCTATTATTTCTTTTTCTG
>NW_001855191.1:0-1640 GCF_000209125.1 Entamoeba dispar SAW760
ACCGACGGGGTCGGCACCAAGCTCAAGCTCGCCCAGCAACTGAACCGCCACGACACCATCGGCATCGACCTGGTGGCGATGTGCGTCAACGACGTGCTGGTGCAGGGCGCCGAGCCGCTGTTCTTCCTCGACTACTTCGCCACCGGCAAGCTCGACGTCGACACCACGGTCGCCGTGGTCGGCGGCATCGCGCGCGGCTGCGAGCTGTCCGGCTGCGCGCTGATCGGCGGCGAGACCGCCGAGATGCCCGACATGTACCCGCCGGGCGAGTACGACCTCGCGGGCTTCTGCGTGGCGGCGGTGGAGAAATCGAAGCTGCTCGACGGCTCGAAAGTGCGGAACGGCGACGTGCTGCTTGGCATCGCCTCCAGCGGGCCGCATTCCAACGGCTATTCGCTGATCCGCAGGATCTACGACCGCGCCGGCCGCCCGGCCGAGCTCGACCTCGGCGGCGTGCGGCTGATCGACGCGCTGATGGAACCGACCCGGCTGTACGTGAAGCCGGTGCTCGAACTGCTCGGCCGCCACGACATCCACGCGATGGCGCACATCACCGGCGGGGGCCTGAGCGAGAACATCATCCGTGTGATCCCGGAAGGCCTCGGCCTCGACATCGACGCCACCACGCTCGCGCTGCCGCCGGTGTTCGACTGGCTGCAGCGCGAGGGCAACGTGCCGATGGCGGAGATGTGGCGCACGTTCAACTGCGGCGTCGGCTTCGTGCTGGTGCTGGCGCCGGGCGACGTGGCGGCGGTGTCCGCCGATCTCGAACGCCTCGGCCTGCCGCATCGCGCGATCGGCCAGGTGGTGGCCGCCGGGCGACGGCGAGCGGGTGCGGATCGGCTGAGGCCATGACGCTTCGCCGCGCGCAGCGGGTGACGCTGGCGCTGACGCTCGCCGTGTTCGCGGCCACCTGGTGGCGGCCGCTGTGGCCGCTCGAACAGGCGCTGCACGGTTCGCTGGCCGTGGTCGGCCTGTCGTGGCTGTGGGCGCACGCGCGGCGCTGGCCTACCCGCGATTCCGACTTCGCGCTGGTGTGCGCGTTCATCGCCATCCATTCGATCGGCGCGCGCTGGCTGTACTCCAACGTGCCCTACGACGCCTGGTTCCAGGCCTTGTTCGACTGGTCGCCGACGAGCGCGTTCGGCTGGCGGCGCAACCATTTCGACCGCTTCATCCACATCCTCTACGGCCTGACCTTCATGCCCCTGCTCTGCCACCACCTGCGCCAGCGCTGGCCGTTGGACGCGCGCCAGGCGTTCGCGCTCGCGGTGCTGCTGATCATGGCCAGCGGGCTGGTCTACGAATGGGCCGAATGGGGCGTGGCGCTGGCGCTCTCGCCGGAACAGGCGGAGGCCTACAACGGCCAGCAGGGCGACATCTGGGACGCGCACAAGGACATGCTGCTGGCGGCGCTCGGCGCGCTGGCGCTGTGGCCGTGGCTGGGCCGCGAACGCCAGGAGGCGCGCGATGGCTGAACTGCGCATCGCCGTGCTCGCCTCCGGACGCGGCAGCAACCTGCAGGCGATCCTCGATGCGATCGCGCACGGCACGCTGCCGGCGCGCGTGGTCGGGGTGTTCTCCGACCGGCCGGCGGCGGCGGCGCTCGAGCGCGCGCGCGCGGCCGGCGTGCCGGCGTG
>NW_001855190.1:0-7619 GCF_000209125.1 Entamoeba dispar SAW760
TGCACTACTTTTTCTAATTTTTGTATTTTCCTTAACAATTGCTAACGCCTCAGCACAACAGTTTGTACATTCTTTGACAATGTCATAAAGTTGTAAGTATAAGTTAAATTCAAATTGGTTTAAGTCAGAGAAAAATTTATTTAACACATCAATAATTTTGATTGTATTAAAAAGATTTGATTTTCCTACTTGAACATCAGTAGAACCAAAGAAAAAATCACCAACACTCTTTTGTAATGAAGAAACAATACCAAAATCAACATCTTGGAAGAATTTCTTACTTTCTGAAAGGAAGTAATCAATGTTCTTCTTCCTTTTTTCTATCTCTTCAATAATAATTTCAATAGAAGTTAAATAAATAACTTCCTCACTTTCAACAACTTGTCTTGTCAAAAGACTTGGTAATACAAAACGAGTCCTTATCACTGTTCTCTTTTTGCATATACTTAATATTGGTGCATTTTGAAGCGAAATGCCTTCTATTTCACTTGCTTCTTTAGACAGACATAATTCGTCACAATTAAATGTTGAGCTATATTGAATAAAATTACCTTTATCATAAACTGGTTGAACTTGAGTCCAAAGTATATTGCATTCATTTTCAGACTTAATAACTTTTTCAGTGATTTGATCTAATGAACGTAAGAAATGTTTTTCTCCTTTATACGTTGGAGGAAGAATGTCATTTGTTTCTTTTAATAAGTATGACATTCTTTCCTTGGTTGAAGCATATATAAACGATTTAGCATTTAAGTAATCACCAAAGACAGTTCCAAATAGCCTAACATAATAAAATTGAACAAAGTCTTTAACGGTTCCATCACAATTTTTATCAACCATCATAGCATACATCCTATTAACAAAGTCATGGATATAACCTAGTTCTTTGTATTTATTCTTTTTAATATAATAAGGGATAACAACTGATGCTACCATTAATCCATACCACGGAATTTTTCCATGTTCAAAATCATGGCAAGCAGCAGTAATATGTTGAAGAATCATGTCTTCTGTAAGATGAGCAGTAAATTGTGGATTAGGAGGGACGGAAGTATTCGGAACAAATTTGCCAAATGTTGTGTTCAAAACATCTACATTGATTGATACCAATTCTTCTGGTAATAAGTGGTGAATAAATAATACTAAATGAACCTCACATAACCCAGCCTCAATATATTGTTCTTTTAGTCTATGTTGTTGTGCTAATTTAGCAATCCAAGTCATATGCAATTGAGGTGCAGAAACGTAGTCCATAGCAAATTGGTAATACCTTTCAAGAACAAATTGAGGGTCTCTTGAATCATTTAATAATGCATTTAAATTATTTAAGTTCTTTAATATTTTAATAATATCGTCTTGTACAATTTTCAAATCGTCATCAAATGCATCTCTTTGACCATAAGAAAAATCATGAAATGAATCAACTTTAACTTTTTCATCTCCATTCATAAAGAAACCTATAATATCACGATTTTCATCTCCTCTTCTTGTTGCCCTTGGTAACCCTTGAGCACCAAGATTTGAGTTGGACGATGTGTTTCTTTGAGTATAGGTATAAGCAGATGTTCGAGGACTTTTTGGGATTTGATAAACATTAGTTTCTTTGTCTTGTTTTATTTCTTTTTCAGGAATACCTAAAGCAGAGCATCTTCCCCAAACTGTTTGTTCACTTCTTTTTAAGTCACAGTACCTATTTAATTTCTCTATTTTCTGTTCATCGTAAATCAATAATTTATCTCTTAAATTTTGTACTATTTGAATAACTATGGCAGGAACTTTTGATGGTTCTGTGTCAATAATTTTATCAGTTTCATTAAAGAATTCTTCAAATAATGCAGCATAATCTTTTCTAATTTTTTCTACTTTTTCTTCTTCCTTCCACTTAGCATCATACAATTCAAAAATCATTTGAATTTTTTCAAAGTCTTTTTCTTGGATTACTTGAAGAAATTTAAATCCTAGAGGTAATTTCTTTCTTTTTCTTAATTCTTGTAATAATGATCCTGCATCTTCATATTGTTTTTCTGCTTCTTCTACATGATCCAATAAATATTGTGAAACTTTAGCAAGTATCTTCAAATAATCATTTGATTCTCTCATTGTCACCTTTGCAAGTGATACATATAACCCATCCCATAAATATGTTGATACTACAGTTGTAATAAATACACGTTCGTTGTCATACCATTTCTTCATTTGTAAAATATTTTCTTCATTATTTTTAACATTCTCAACTAATTGTGCTAACCATTCCACAACTGATATAGCATAATTAATACTTTCTTCCCAACTACAATAAGCAATTTCCCATGATGGTTTTAGTCCACCCATTTTTTCTTTTTTATCTTCTAATTTATTAACATTGTTATTATACAAATGATTTAATGCTTTAAATTTATCAATTGATTCTTTTAAAAAATTAGCATCAATTGGCATCCCATATACTTCAGTACATATGTCTGTAAATCTTTTATAAATAATACCTTCAAATGCTTGAATTTTATTAATATATCTTTCTTTTTCTGAGTCATACGATGTTCTTGTTTGTAAATGACTATTAACAGCTTTAATTCGTGATTGATGTAATTGAAGAACCTTTCTAACTCCATCAGTCATTTCTTGACTAGTAACAGGGAATAATGGATTAGAAGTTAATTTAAATGCAGTTAAAGTTTCGTCAAAAGAAGTATATTCGTCGAGTAAATTTTTAACTTCATTTGTTCTTTTTATTTGTTCTTTTTCTAGGTCTTCAATCTTTCTAATTAGTTGTAAGTCATTAAAAGATTCTAAGTCACAGCTATCAATAGAGAGTGATTTCTTTGCCCAGTCTAATAATTGTTCTCCAATTTTTTTATTAATTTTACATTTTTCTTCTAAACCTTCCATATCTCTTTTGTCAAGGTCGCAATGACCTTCTAACTGATTAATTTTATGAATACACATTTCATAATCATTTTCAATAATTTGTTTCTTTTCAATTAAAAAGCTTACAAGAGTTTCATTTGTTGTTTCAATTTTCTCCCTAATAAAATTAATCCATTCTTTAACCATATTAACACTTTCATTCTTTCTAAGCATAGTCACTAACTCTCTCTTCATTTCAATATATCCATTTATTACTGTTGGTTCTGCGTTTAGGATAAAATCAAATAATCTATTTAAAATATTAATATAATCGTATACAAATGTAATAAAAACATCAAGATCTCCTGCATCTACAGCTTTATATAATTGTTGTACTCTTTGTAATGATTTGTTTCTTCTAACCCCTTCATTAAGAGATATTTCAATGCATTTTTGTAATTTTGTATCAAAGTTATCATGGTATTTTTTGGCCAAATCAAATAATCCTTGAATTGATTTTTCAATATTATGAACATCATTAAGTTGAAGTTCTGATAAAGCACTTGTGGCATTAACTATTGTAGCGACTGTATTTCCTGTAACAATGAAATTTGTTTTAGCAAAGATAAAAATTAAGTTGTTAGAAAAATTCTTTTGGATTTGATTATCAGAATTAGAGAGTTGTAATAAATTCTTTAATAAATTTAATGCTAAGTTGTTTGGTCTTTTAAAAATAAAGTCTCTATATGTAGTAATCATACTTCTTATAAATTCGTATAAACTAGGTAAATAATTTTCTGTTGGTTTAACTTCAAATAATACTGATGAGATAATTTCTTGTGCTCTTTCAAGTGCTTGTGTATTTTCTGCATTAACCAATACTCCAATAGTTGTTTCTAAAAAGTCCATTGAAATTAAAGCAATATCAATAACCAAGTTATCAACTGTATTATCACAATTAACTATCTTATTTGTATTAAGATTTGAAGATTTTAATCTCCCTAGTCCTGATAAACGTTCAGAATATACTGTTGTACCTTTTTTGGGAGTATCTGATCCTGTTTGTGAATGATCTCCTTTTCTTGGTGTTGGTGGTACATCTTTTTCTTGTTCATAAGAATCTAATGTTCTTTTTAGTCTTGAAGATAAACGATGTGTAGATGATCCTAAAGCGGATATTTTAGAATGAATAGTACTTGAACTTCTCATTAATGAAGGAGAAGGAGAACGAGAAGAACTTAGTGTATCCTTATTTTCTATATCTTTAATTAACTGAATTAATTCTTTAGAATATATTGCAGTAGAGTTTGGAATAAAATCATATGGATATCTACTAAATAATAATAACGCTTTTCTGATATGAGTTAGTAATGAATTAAGAAGACTTGGAAGGAAATCAGAAACTAACCACTGTTGAATAGTTGTTTCTTTTAAATTTTTAAGAATAAAGAAGAAGATAACATAGAGTGATTCAATGTCATATAAATCTGCTAAACAGTCTTTTGCTTTCCATTCATTAATCTTTTCTGAATCATCAAGAATAAATAATACAAATGGAAAAATCATATTAAAGAATTTATCACGTTCTGTTTGAGTTGAAAATTGTTTATCAAGATCATATTTATTCATAATAATAATTAATTCTTGTAATGCCATTGTACTAACTGTTTTATCAGGACTTAATATTAATTGGAAATATTGTCTTAGAATAATAAACATCAAAGTATGTCGTTGTTGTAGTTGATCATTTAATTTATTAATTTCTTTAATTTCAAGTAGTTGTGGTCCATTAATTTGATATAGATGATCACTCTCAGCTAATACTGAAATAAATTCAAGACGAAGTAATTGTTGAAAATTATTTATAGAAGATATGCTATTCTCTTTCATCATTGAAAGGTTGTCCAAATGGCTATCAATAAGTTTGGCCATTTCATCATGTCTCCATAATAAAGACAAATCTCTAATAAATTCACCAAAGAATAAATTGGCATCTCGAATAGTTAGTCCATCAACAATTTTATTATCTGAACAGTAAACAAGAAAATCAGAAAACAAGACTGATCGTTCATATAAGGATCCTCCAATCATTTTACCATTTTCAGTCATACAGAAATCATGGAAATTAGTAAGATCAAAAACTTTCTTATCTTCATAATACCCAACCATTGATTTAATAATTAATGCAAAAATAATCCACACATATTTTAGTCTTTCTTTTGCAATAGTTTCTGCTTTATCAAAAATAATAGGTAAAGTTGATAATATAATTGTACAAAGATAATGACCCCCACTTGTTTTTGTTGGTACAAAATGATTAATAGCATTAAGAATTAATGGATTTTTGTAAACAAGATATTTATCTTCTGTATCATCATCATCAGTCTTATTTTCTTTTGTTAAATCAATAATTCTAAATACACGAAACATTTCATAAATCTCTTCTCTTTTTCTGTCATTTAATACATCTATACATCTTTGAAGAATACATGGAAGGAAATGAACAAGGTCGTAATGATAATCAATATCTCTTATATCATTAATAGTTGCTTTCCCTGAAATAAATTGTGCTATAACTGGATCTTGTGGATATACAGAAGAAACTAATTGAATATTAGCCCTAACATACACTTTAGCCGTGTCATAACACTCACCTTGTTGAAGATAATTTGGTACCATATCTTTTAAAACTTGAATAGTATGTTCTCCTCCTTGAACAATTGTACCTTTTTGATATAATGGAAGTTTTGCAAAAAAGTGTTTTCCTTCAGTTCCATCATCAACATTAATGTCTTTAATTACAAAGAGTAAATGATGTTTTTCGTTAAGAGGAAAAGGTAACTGAATCTTTACTTCATCAATAAAATGTCCAACTTTATCAATAGATACAGAAGATGTAAAACATGTTTCTAAATTTTCTATTACTCCTTCTTGACAAGGAAATATCATTTTTAATGCGTCTGGTTTAGACTCATCAAATAAAGAATCAGAATCTCTAAGATAAACATTTAAAATTATTCCACTCTTTTTCTTCTCTTTTCCTAAAGATACTTCAGACGGATAAACAAATAATAAATTTTGATAATCTATATAAATTTCATCAGTTTCAGGTGGGCTAATATCAGTAAGCATTAAAATATTTAATGTTGATGTTTCATTTTTTTCAGGAGAAAACATTCTATAAGGGCCATCAATATGAACGATTTCTGGTCGTGTCCCTCTATATTTAAAACTCCATTCTCCACATGTTTTCATCTTTTCAATGTCTCTAATCATTGAACCAACATCTTTCGGATCTCCGTTTGGTTTAACTAATTTAATATTTGAATATGAAGCTTGAAAATTAATTAATTTAGCACTAAACATTAAGAGTTGTAAATAACCTTTTTGTTCAAATACTTTTATTGATTCTTTATAATGGTCATTATACTTCTTTATTACTTTTACTTCTCTTTTATTATCATCACAATAAATTTCACGTGCAAGATTAATATCAGAATCCATTTGCTTATATACTTCTAATACAACAAATACTTGACATAAATTAGCAATATATTCTTTCTTTAATACAGCAGATGCAATAGGAATTTCAAGTGTTTTATTATTTTCCATATGATCTTTTAATTTTTCTGCTGTTATAACAAAGTAGAAATTAGAAGTTAGTTTAATATAGTCTTTATCATAAAATGACATTCTACAATATAAATTATCTATTGATAAATTTGTTTTAAATCCAGTAATTTCAATAAGAGAAGGTTTTTTAACTTTAAGATCAGCTTCTAAAGATTGAGATTTAGCATTTGTAAGATTAGACGAATATAATAAATCAATTTCAGATAATCTAGGATTATAATATTCAAAAAGGTATTTACTTTTTCTTTTTCTTGTACCAGGTTTTCTATTTTCTGTTTGAATTAATGAATCTACATGAAACATTTCTTCATTTCCTTGAACCAAACTTAATTTTAAAGGTGGTTTACCATCAAAAACACTTCGATATTGATTGGGCATTTTATATATAGAATTGGTATCAGAAAAAAGTTGATTAAATATAAAACTATGATAAGTGTCATTAATTTCTTGTGGTTTTTCTAAACTATTCTTTAATAAATGAGGTTTTTCATTATTTGAAATAACAAAAGCATTTCTATCAAGATATTTACATTTAAAATCTGCTCCTCCTTTATCTCTAAATTGATTTTCAAATTCATCAAAAATACTATTTGTTTTTTCTTTCTAAATGAATAAATAATTTTGTTTTTTTTATTAAAGTGTTAATACACATACATCTTTTTATTCTTTTTGAATAACAAACTGATATTTCATTAATATTTGATATTATATATTTATGAAATGCAATAAATTCATTTCTTTGTACTTTGTATGCTTTTTCTAAGAATGTTTGACCACAATGATATTTAATTGTTTCTTCATTTAATGAAATATTAAACTCCTTTTCTATATATTTCTTTAATTGAAATACATCTAATTCTTTACTATGCTCAGTGTCATAACTCTAAAATGATATTAATATTTATTAATAATTTTATTAAAAAAAAAATAGATAAAACACACATCGAACTTTTGTAAAATCTTTAAATTTTCTTCATTCATTTTTTTAGGTCCTTTTTGAGTCTTTTCCTTTTCAATTATTTCTTTCTTTGTCACGTCAATTTCAAAAATTTCATTAATATCAATTGGCGACAACTTCTGACTCATAAAACGTTTTATTAAATAACAAGATGAAATAAATTTAACAATAAAAAAAATGATAA
>NW_001855190.1:7719-10201 GCF_000209125.1 Entamoeba dispar SAW760
TTTAGACTTTAAAGTATTAAAAAAACTTAAAAAAGAAAAAGATTTAAATTTTGAAGTTCTTTTCTTCATTTAAATGTCTGTAAATTATAGAACTTTCGTTTTAGCACTTCAAGATTGTGTGACTGAAACTGAAAATGTCTTAATTTGTCAAAAAATTGATCAATTATTTGATGAAAACCAAAGTAATCCTTTTGTTGTGACTGAATTACTCCAAGAACTTCTCATATTGAATACCTTAAGTTATTCAGTTGAAAATCATAAATTTTTTATTATTGCACAAGCTTCTAAAAATGGGCTTATACGTATTTCTACAACAACACTATTAAACATCTTTAGTACTTATGACAAAAGTTATCTTTTACTTCACACAAACACTATTCAAAAATCTTTAACAAACCCATTTTCTAATTCATTAAATACTTTATGTGCATTACGTACTTTAAAATTATATATTAATCAGTCCACGTATCCAACATATTTAAATTGTTGTTTAGGTATTCTTAATAAAGCACCTCAACGCCCTTCAAATGAATCAAGCGTTTTAAGACAAACACTTGGTACTCTTCCATTATTTCTTCCTTATTTAACACCTCAACAACAAACTTATCTCTATCATGAAACAATTAAACTTCTACAACTCAAAAACTCAGTGGTACTTGAAGCTGTTGTTGCAGTATTAACTCATTTTTCAAACATGACAACAGTTAATATGTTAGATTGTATTGAATTATTATTAACATTATTATCTAAGTTATTAAGATGCAAACCCATAGGACAAATACAAAATGTTAGTTATCCATTTCTCATATCAAATATCCTTCGATTATTATATAATTTCCCTTCCCTTCCTAAAGGTTATGAACTTATGAAAGATATAGTTGAACGATTTGCTCATCAACTTACAAATGGTATTACTTTTACTATATTATTTAGTTGTTTAAAATGTATTCAAAAACATTTTCCTTTAAATATGCCTCAATTAGAAATATTTGCTCTAAACACTCTTTTAGCTTCTAACAACTCTTTGTTTCATCGTGCTTACCTTAAAATTATTTCTCTTTCTTCTCAATACATCGAACATGAACAACCTCAAATTTTAAAGTTATATCTTGGCAATGATCCTCTAACATCATTAGAAGCATTTAAACTCCTTCTTCCTCAGTCAATGCCAATAGTACAACTCCCACAAAATTTATCAACTTTAAACGAATATACAAAATCTAAATTTTCTGAAGCTTCTATTCACTTTATTGATAAGTTTCAACAACCATTAAATCTTGATTCAATAATTTCAATTCTCAATTGCTTCCCTTCAAAAGCTCTGCTTAATCATGTAGCTGATTTTCCATTAAAAGAGTCACCACACCTTATTTCTCCTTCAAACTCTATTTCACAAATGTATTGTACTATTCATAATATTAAAATACCTTTTTCATCAGAACAAACAACATTACTTCTATTAACTCTAAAATCAGAATCAAAATCAAGTCTTCCCTTGACTATATCTTCTAACACCATTTCTTTAGAAATGAAACAACGACTTCATGAATATAAATCTCTTCAGACTGATCCCTCTTAATACTTTATATAATCAGTCATTATTTCTTTATTTTTTATTTTAATCCAAAAAAGTATCTATCTTATAAAAACCAAAAAGCTTTATAGAGTCAATTCTTAATAACCTGCTCAGTGTTGTTCGTGATGTCCAAGATGAGCGTGGGCAGCTTTAATTGCTTCAAGAGCACGTTGGATTTCATCTCTCTTAGCAAGTCCTCTTTTATGTGTTCCAAGATGTTTTTTGGCATATTTAAGTGCTTTCTTATCAAGTCCTCTTCTAAGGAGATCCATCATGTGTCTTTCATAAGCAGAAAAACCACAAGCCTCTCTAATAACATCATTAACAACGTGCTTTCTTTTTGTAACACCATAATGTCTTTTGGCAGTTTTCATAGTATGAACTGGGTATCCTCTCTTAAGTCCAACAGCAATTCCTCTGGCCATTTCACACCAATTAAAGAAATAAGTTCTTATTTTATTTAGTTATAGGGTTTACTTATTTTATTATATTTATAGTTAAAAAAGCTATAATTCTTAAGATATTGACTCTATCACTTACTTCATACATAAAATAACTCCAAAACAATTACTGTAACAAAAGAATAAAACCATTGATAAAACACCAATATACCCTTCTTAATTCAATTAATGAGCTTTCTTAGCGACAGCAATTTTAGCAGCAGCATTAATCTTTCTGTTAATGATACTGACTTGGAATTTGTCAAAATCAGTCATCTTTTCTCTGAGAATTCTCTTTTCAATTGCTTTACCAGTAGCAGTTTTATTAAATCTTTTAATAATAGCATCTTGAGTGAATCTGAGGCAAAGTTTCTTATGAGTCATACCTCTAGTAACATTGTTAACAACAAATGAGGTAAGAGAAATAGTGTTAAAATTGACAACTTGTCTTGGAACTCCAGTGATA